>NW_010102890.1:0-8882 GCF_000699245.1 Pterocles gutturalis
CTCGGCTCCTCCATCTCCCTCAGCCCCCCGCGGCTCCTTGCTGAGGCAACACGTGGAGGAGGAGATGGGGGTCACCTACACCACATTTCCTCCTCCCGCCATTTGCCTCCCGCCACTACAGTTTGCCATCCTCCTTCTCCAGCAGCTGCTGCTCTCCTCACTGAACATGACCAAGCTGAGCCATGGGCTCCTCAGGCAGGCGGGAGACTCCTGTGTGACAGAACCGCCTGGAACCGGTTCTGAGCGGCGTGGGGCAGCTGTGGGCCTCCTCCCGCCTGCTGCGGTATGAGCTGAACTACCCACAGCTGGGGCTGGGCAGAGAGACCAAACCACCTGCTAGGAAAAGTACATCTTGGTGGGACACAAGAGGTTTTCCAGAGAAGAAAATCTGTCCTGCGCTGACTGCAAAATAAACCAACGGAACCCTGAAAACGTCAAGCGCAGGCAACAGCCCTGCCACCGCCTGGTAAGATCAAAAAGAAATTCAAGAGTTCTGTTTCACTAAGCAAGCTCTTCCCAAACACAGGGCAAAATGGGTTTTTAAAAATTAAAATGTTCTTTCTGTTTTTAATAAAGCCTACACACTGATTGCTATTATTTTAAATGAAATAATTATGATGTTAACTTAAGATTTGCTATGGCAAACAAAAAAATAACCCCAAAAAGTGTATAACTTAAAAGAGACTCAGCTATAATACTGTAAAAGTTATTTTAAATGAAATAATTATGATGTTAACTTAAGATTTGTTATGGCAAACAAAAAAACCCCAAAAAGTGTATAACTTAAAAGAAATTCAGCTATAACACTGTAAAAGTGAGGTAGGTAATTGGGCAGATGCTCGGTAAACCATCATCCTGGACAAGCATTTCATCAGAGCTCTAAGCCGAGGCTGTTCCTGCAGGCGTGCCCCGGTTCCAGCCCCGGAGCACGGCCCCGTTTGTGTCCAGCCCCACGCCTCAGCGTCCCCATGCTGCAGGAGAGCCATGGGGGGACTCTCAGCCCCGCCAAGGCTGTGGCACCAGTCAGACCAGCTGGTGGCAGCGTGGAATGGGGCTCTCGGCACACACCTGATGTGTGCCAACCCACTGGATTCTGCTGTCCACCAGGTGTACTTCCAGGGCTATTGCTGAAGGAAGAGCGAGCTCTGAAGAGCTTCCAGTCACAGCTGGACAGAACAATTCTACTAACTCTGCCAGCTGATTTCAATTAAGTTATTTAAAAAAAAATAATTAAGAACTTTCTTCGCAAGCTTGAAAAGGTCCAGTGAATAGATATATCCTCTAGGACTCATACTTAAAAGCCAGCTGGCTGGGTACCACAGATGAATAAACACATATAAAATTATTTTTCCCTTTTCAAAGCTACAAAAGAACTAGTGACCATTGTAGTCTGGGAATTTCATTTTTATACTTCTGTTCACTCTAAGTAGTCTATTACTTATGTAAAAATCCCCTAAAAAGACTGATGAAGTAGAAAATAGAAAATACAACAGCTAGTCCTTGTATCTGTGTACATGCACATCGGCAGCCATCCACACCTCGCTCGCTACCAGATCCAGACAGGGAGCTAACAGGCAAGGAGACAGTAACCACACTCACAGAAACACCACCTCAGGAACACAATGCAAACCTGATTACTAGTAAACCTACACCAAAACAAATAGGATATTAAATGAGAGAAGACAGAAGTATTTTCAAATAGGTTATTTTCTGAAAGAAACAAATATTCAATGCTACATTCTGCAAAATTACTGTAACACAAAGGTGCAGCAGAGGTGCATTATATTTTGTTGTTACTATTATAAATTCAGAAAAAGTGGGAATAGCCTAATGACCCTTAATTCTGAGATGTCCAAATTTGTAAAAAGAAGAACTGAAATATAATACAGGAAGCTGCCGGCCAGGATAAAACTACAACAGTGATGATGACCTGAGGAACTGCAGTAACAGAGAGAGAATAAAATGCAGTAGTCCAAGACACAATGTCATATAGTGAAGGCCTAATAACAAGATAATCTTAAATAAATTTAAGAGTTGATAGCTAGATTAAGGAGAAAAAGACATAAGTGTATTAACTACTCACAGAGTAACTACTTTGCAGTCAAGTCATACAGGGAGAGAGATGTATATCTCTATGATCAAGACAAATTAAAGCAATGCTAGATACATTAGGCCTGTCAGAGCCAGGAACTGCTAAACTTCACCGTGAATACTATGCACAAATTTAGTCAAATCATAACATCCATGTAGCTAGGATGACTGGAAGAATGGAGTTAAGATCTTTTTATGTTATCTGTTAAAATATGGACTACTTAACCTCATCAAAGGGGCTGGAGGTCAGATATGATTATTCTCTGCAAGCACTTCAAGAAGGTTATTTTTTTTTTCGCTTTTGAAACAGCTCCCCAACAAGAATGCAAGCAGAAACACATACCAACATTATTCTTTTTATGAGCGTTAAACTAGTTGGCACAGCATCTTATGATACATTACCAGATTCAATGACTTAAGAGATCCATCTCTATCCTGCGCCTCTTGCACTAAAGCTCTACCCTCTAAAACATGTGGTTTAAGATCAATAACAGTATATATAGTCTGAAGGTAATCCTGCATTATTTTAAATATCAAAATGAAATATTTGAGTACAGTAGAGTTTTTTCTTACCTTTCCAGAAGATTATGAATTGCTTTGAAGAGCAGGGTCCTACACTCATAGGAAAGTCCATTCTCCCACAATCCTTCTTCCACCACTACAAAAACATAAAATGTCAACATGCTCAGAATAGGGAAGTACAAACATTTATGCAAAACATAACTCCACGAGCTAATTGCCAACAGCTGCACATTTCATGAAACTGTTTCAACTATTACCTACATTGCCAAAGTAGCTTTAATCTTTACTTGCTGAAGACACCAACTTCGAATTTAAAGAAAAGAAAATACAAAAGTATAAAAGTAAACACATTTGTTCCTAGTATGCAATATTACAGTGAGAGAATGAGGAATTAATGAACGTTCTTTGCCATCACTTCTGAGAGATCCTTTAAAACTTAACTGCAGAGGCAGACAATAAAGAAACAAAGTGAACCATTAAAAGCAATTTACATAATTTAAACAACATTAAAAACTATCTTGAACCTCTCACTGTCAAACTCAAGTGAAACTCCCCCACTGTACTGACTTAACTACTATAGTTTATGCAATACACAGCAAACACATGAAATACACAGCAGTTTTTTATTCCAAAATAAAAACTGTAAACTTTGTGCCAAAATGCAGAGATTTTAGAAAGTTAAAAAAAAAAAAAATCTGTTAATTTCTCACAGTGGAATGCAGCATAAACTAGCCACCTGAATGAGTATCTGAAGGATATACAAGCCTCAAAAGTATCTGTTGTCCTTACTCCATTGCTTTTGGATACTAAAAGTACCAAGAGTAAAACCATTTCTGGTATTCCTGTACCAGATTCTGCATCTTCTGGCTGAATGAAATTTAATCTCATCTGCAGAGTAAAAACAGATGATTAAATAACTTTGTCAAGGACTAAGAATTTGTTAATTGTGTGAGTTCTGTCATTTCAATTTAACAGGAGTACTCTGCAGATCTTTAGAAATGCAAACATGAAATTCTACAGCATGTTAAGGACTGAATACTTAACACCCCTCCTTGGCCAATTTAAAAGATAAAACCTTCCAAAAGCATGTCTGTCACACAGAGATTGTTATCTAAGTATAGTTTACTCCACACTCACTTTTAAAGTAAAGCTTCTAAGGAGTTTCTGCTGCATGAAAAATATTAATATTGCCAGCAGTCTTCAAATACAGCTTCAAAGCCTCCAAATCCAGCACTGTTCATTATTCTGCTGCTCCTCCCAATAACCATAAGTCATAGAACCTCAAAGAAGACAAGGCACATTTTTTCAACATGTAATGTTGTGATATGTTAACACTGGTAACAGTCTCTCTCCTTTCACAGAATGAAAAAGCCAGGGCTTTAGTACCTGCATCACCGTATCGAATAGCACAGTGACTTGCTCAGAAGAATGAACAGGCAGACTGGCGCTTTTGGGCACAAGCATGAGCCAATATCTTCCCCTGTAAAACCGTTAAAGGCCCCTTTAATGCTTGCAAAATCTTACTGACACCGAGTACGTAATGTGCCAGAGCTGTTTACTGGATAGAACTTCACATGGCCTCAGATTTCATGTTTAAAATAGTATAAGAAACTTCAGAATCTCCATGCATTTTTCAGAACTATTACTGTATAAAATCTGTATAGTTCAGAACTACTGAAGCCTAAGGAACTGCAAGACTGGTATGGTCTTGCACTTAAAAGCTACACCATTTTCAAATATGTAAAAGGTAATATATTACAGTATGAGAGAGATCACAACTGAGTTCACCACCATGAAAACTCCACATTTAAATAAAAATTCTGATTTTTTTACAGTCAAAAGAAATTCACTACTACACAACACTGAGCTCTTTTTGAGTTTCACCCTAAAGAGGCCAGTATTATACCGCCCTTAAAAACTTCATGCAAAATGAGAGACAAGAATTTATTCCTGACTTTACAGCCAACTTTTCATGGCCAGTTCTGATGGTCTCAGTCATAGAATCATAGAGTATCTCAAGTTGTAAGGGACCCATAAGGATCACCAAGTCCAGTTCCCATAGCACACTATCCCATTTCTCTTCTACTCCCAAATGTGCACAATAAAATAATGGGACCCAATTAAAGAACAGCTCAGACCATCTCCCAAAACTGTCTTCTGCAAGCACCACTCGGTCACTGACTCCAGAGGAAATGAGACCAGATCGTATTGCTTTACGCTGGTTCTAAGGTAAAACAATTCCAACTCTACAGAATGTTAATATCAAATTCATTAATTACTTGACATTACCTGTGGTGTTTTGCCCTGCTTAGCTGCGACTGGCACAGCTCCTCTCTGGGCTCTACAGTCCTATCGCTCTTACACAAACTGAGACCCCTGTCCCCAGGACTGGTGTGACATGAAAGGCTGATGCATCCCAGCAGAAGGGACAGAAAAGGAGGGAATAGAAACTGGCAGCACCCCCTCTCTCCACACAGTAACAGCTGTATTCATGGTTATCCTGCACTCAGGAGAAGGAACGGCTCTGCAAGGGAATACGTCCCAAAGCCCAAGAAAAGCAGGAAAACGCAATGTTAACCTGGCAGTGGAGGTCCTTGTAGGTAAGTCCCTAGGGTCAAGTCTGCCAGTGGCATCAGACTGGCTGAAGAGCAGCAATGGAGTGCAACAGGGAAGTCTGAAGTGGTATCATTCCCCAATATTCTGATTTTCCAAACTGGCTTTTTCATTACTTGGCATTCACATAAATTATTTATGAAATGGGAAAAAAAATACTTCCCTAGTAAATTTAACTCTAAGTATATCATAACTATTTTCCTATAATAAAGTCTTTTATTCACAAATATATTAACACACCGTACTTACTGTAATTACTTCTAATGTTTCTTTATCCTACTAAAAATGCTCATCTCACAATTGAGAGTATGTACACGTCTGTTGCAGTAAAAAATGGGGAGAAAAAAAACCCAGAACTACAGCATTTCACTTCCTCTCTGCTCTTTGGCTTCCTTATCCAGTCTCCAAAAGAGCTTAAATAACCAGAGCAAGTTACAGCTTGAAGATGTAAATGGTGACCAGTTAGAAAACGTGGCAAAACACAAGATACTAGGCTGTCCCTGTAAATTGCAAAGTCCCTCACACTGGAACAGTGCAACTAGATTTTAGATTTTTGAATAATATTTTAAATTCCTTATAAAAGACTGAAGACTAGGAAATAATTGTTGTTCTCCGTCTGTCTACATAATGATTTGTAATGCTTTTAACACTCAGCGGTTTCAACTCAAGCCCTCATCAGCCTTTCAGTGTTGCCCGACAGCATTTTCAGGCACGCAGCTAACAGAAAGCAGGTGCTGCACAGGTTCAGAAACATGCCAAGCACCGGCATCCTGTCCTGAAGGTATTTTCTGTTACTCTAGTTGAACTATTTCTCTTTAGAGGCAACAAATTTGACACTATACACCAGCTGTGAAAGCCACCTTCAGGGGAAAAAACCCAAACCCGCAGGGCAAGAACCAAGTAAAGATTGAATTTCTGTAAGAGAAAGAGCACGATAGGGCAGGTAACCACTTCTTCCTCCATGGAAGTCAGAGAAGAGACAAGAGTCTTGGAGAGGTAACAAGCAGATGGGACAAAACGGTGGGTCACCACTTCCCAGGAGCTGGGCAGACAAAGCCATTACTAAAATGATGCAGCAACCCCGTTCTGAATACCACGTCAGTCTGGATGACCTCCAGGAGCCCCAGCTCCTTCTCACCGGGGTGATCTGCAGATCTACTGATCTATGGTGATAGATTTAGATAGATAGATATCTGTCTCTGTCTGTGTGTATATATATATTTATCTGTATGTGCTAACTGCCTTATCTAAGCACGTGTACATTCCAGGGCAGTCCAGGATGACAAGTGGGGTAGCATTCACTTCCTTGTAAAACAGGCAGTTCATCCCCTTCCTTCTGTTTGTCCTGCAATAGAGCGATAACTTCCCCACTGCATTCCTCACCAAAATAAGCAACTCCTATGTGTGTTTTGTTGGGTTTTTTTTTTTTTTACATGAAATCATCTCTCCAAATAAGCAATTAAGGCTAATAACATTCCATCTCTAAAAATCTAGATTTTCAGGAAAAAATCATGAGGATAACATCTCATCACCTCTGCTATTAACTGTAATCCTATGAACTGCTTAGTTGAGATAGTCAGTCTAACATCTATTACTGTATTATTCTTGGTATATGCTCTTTAAATCCAGTGGAAATAGCACTAAAGAAGCACATGGATCCAAAAAGTGTGAAGTTTTCAGTATCTCTCAAAAGAGGAAAAAAAAAGACCTCAGATAGCCACTTTTTGTACAAGATTATTATACTCATTTATCAGAAGAGGCGTCATTGTTTCAATCTATAGGAGTTAAGAAAGTGAAAATATAGTCATTCAAATATTCATGGAAAGTTAATAAAACACCAAAGCAATGTTTCAAAAGATACGATGGCAAAAAATAATTCCGTGTAAGCTGGCAAAGCACTGTGTAGTAAAAATAGAAGTCACTGTTACACCCGAGTCCCTGGCTACTACTGTTATCCAACGTAGAGGAACAAGGTAAAAACCTTTTGGTTATAACACCTGAAAAAGAGTACAGTGCAGTGTTTTCCAATTACAAACAGATCTTCTATATAAAAAATACTTGTTATTTTCTCATTGACAAAATATTATTAATAGAAAATTCAAAAAATAAAAAAGGTGTAAGTAGACACTTATTATGACCAAGGTGCTAAACCTCACTGCTAGTCTGCATGCACAATGGGAATTAATCGATAAGCTTCACATGTAAAGTTTTTAAATGTTTGTTATCATTTTGTTCTCATAGGCTCAAAAAAATCAATAGAACATTTGTGCTGATTTTTAAGTTTATCCTTGCAGATCAAATGTTAAAAAAAAATGAAAGGTAACTGAAATAATTTAGACTTACACTGGAAATTTATAATTTAAACATACATTAATGAGCAGCTTAGTTGGCTTGGGGTCTTTTTTTATTTTCAAGTCTGATATATTAAGGTCTTCAAAGTGTCCAACAATTTTTATGAAGCCAGCCATGTTCTCAAAAAAAAAAAAAAAAAAGAACCATTATAAAAATTTCAAGGAGAGAAGTCACAGGAAAATATCAAAGCAAATACTTCAATAATTTTAGGTCTCCCAGCAGAGATACTGCAAAGATAATAAGATCTCTGTTCTGCTTCAGTGACCAAACTGACATATTTTACTTAAAAGAAATCTAGGAAGCAAGGAGAGAAAGCAAGTTGAGACTATGTCGGCATTGCAGAGATAGTTATACCTTTAAGAAATTCAGCCACCCACATTTTAATAATTCAGGTCACACTGCCTTATGCAGTTTAAAAGTAGAATTAGTTTCAAAGAATACACATTTCCTCAGAGCTATGTTACATATTTCCTTTTAATGTATCATATTGCAGCAACAGCTGAAATGAGCGTCTAGACATCAAAAACAGTCTTTATTCCCACCTACTGCTTTTTTACCTCAGGCATCAAAACTAATGAAACCTATTATCCAGAACACTGACTTCAGTTACCGCGTTGGCCACTGCAAATATGAAAACACACTCTGGGACAGGACCAGTCATTCAGCCATTAAAATTACTGAAAATCAATTTCTTGCTGCACACTGCAGAAATACTGATAGATTAAAGCAGGACACATGGGACAAGGAGATTACTTCGAGGGAAGATTACTATGTCAAACTGGTGCGGACAGGGAGTTACTCAGCTACTCAGGATTCATATTCAGAGCAGTAAATGTTCCCTCTTACTCTTTGATATTTTGGCTCCTCATTACCATGAAATATGAAGAGCGTGGGGCTCCTTCCCCGTGTAGATACAGTTTTTAAAAATGCACAGCCAAATAACTCAAACAAAATCAGAAATTCAATTACTAAAAGCAAGCATTTAATTTTTCATTTTAATTTTTATTAACTGTGCCCTTAAAACAATATTCCAAAGACCAACTCGCATTTTGAAGCATAATTTCTTCTAAAAAATTGAGTTAAAAGAGTAACAAAGCAACGCAATGGTACATTAATTCTGAAAAACTACATTATACCCACAAAAATCCAATTAAATGCAATGCTATTGATTGATCATTGTTATACCGCCATTGATCACCTTGTAAAATCAGTGTTTGAAGTCATTAGGGATTAAATTGACTTATTACTAAATGAGATTCAACCCACTTAGAGATCTAATTTCCTTGCCCTGGTTATGATTGTAG
>NW_010102890.1:8892-32801 GCF_000699245.1 Pterocles gutturalis
TTACTCTTACAGTCCTGAGAATTCATCTTGGCTTTCCAAGTCAACTCATCAGCCAAAAAAGCAGAAATGCTCACCAGCACGATCCATTTGTGTTCATCTATCTGCACACAGAGCTGATGTGAACACACTCTGTACATGCACAGAAGCATTTACAATCAATGTCCCACCAAGACAGCCTTAAGAGCACAAGTTCTGCGCCGCGCTTCCAGGGAAATCAGAATATTAATGACGACTACCGCTGAAGATTGCTGTTCAGACACGACCCAAGTTTGCATTTCAATGGCCCACAATTTTCTGTATGGAAATGAACACCTTCAAGCAGAGTCAACTATGAAAATGAAATTGTTGCACTTCAGAAAAAGATAAATAAAACCTTCAAAGGCAACAGCTGTTGAACATCACAGGAATACTACTGCACTTTAATTGTTGTGCATTGAAACAGAAATTAGCATAATAGCTATTTATTGAAAAACAGATGGTAGGTAACTATCTGCACTTGGATTATGTTAGTGCTACTTAAAAGTATTACTTTTATCACTTCCTACTCCCGGTAGGTACATTTTTTTTTTTTTTAATGTACATTAAACATTATATTCCCTCCCTCGTCCTGTCGCATACTCTCACACTCCTCTGCTCCCGCAGGGCGTCTTTTGCCTTCCCATTGTAACACACCACAACACAGATCTTCACAGGGAATCTTCTCAGTGTCATGGTTAACCACGCAACGTTTCAAAGGGCACTAGGAACAAACTGGTCATGCAAAATATGCAATCACTTCTTCTTTAGAAGTTCACTTCAAAATATTCCAAAAATCCAGGGGTAATATCTAACTTCTCCAAAACCAAAATTATTATCTATGAAATCAGTATAATAATTTCTGTGTAATTACAGCTCAAGTCTGCTTTCTACGTAGGAATGCAAAATCAGCTACGCCAGAGAGCTGAGCAGCTCGCTTCAGAGATGTAAGAGATTCCAAATAAAATAGTTACGTTTGCTGTGTGGTTTTTGCTTTGAATGCTTTTTACAATCACCAGCTCTGTCCCAAGAAAGAGTAAGATAAACAGAAATATGGCACAATTTTCATGCGGTTTACACTGCTTCCTACAGTAAAGCAGGATGTTGTTTGCAGTGTGAAACCTGCTCTTGCGCACCAGAAAATTCCCCCCAAATCCCCAGTTCACACTGTTTCATTTGTCCCACCGTGTATTTGTGTTAAGCAGCTTCATTTTCACGCTATTTTATATTTCTTTGCAGAGGTACTTCCTGTGGATGAGAAGCATTAACATCACCATAGTGAAAATGGACTAGAAGTTGGGAAATACTCTCACCATCTTCCTCTAAAACGTTCATGGCTAAGGACGCCACTGAGAAATAAGTACTTTCCTAAGAGTTTACTACTGGGAGTTTCTAGCACTTCCTCCCACTTTTCTGAACTTTTCACTTTCCGTTACATCTTGTTTCCCTCTTCAACTCTTTGCTACAAGGACATTTAAAAAAAAGAAAAAACACAGTTTCTCAGAAGAACACAGAGGTAACCCCAAAAAACTGAAGGAAAATAATTTTTTTACAAGTACTACTATGCTTTTCTAACCCAAGGAGACAATCTCTGCCCTCCAAACTTGATTTGCTCTCTTCATCCCCTTTCAGATCTCCAGGTTTTCTTTATTTCCCCCCATTTTCACTGACCACCTCAGACTTACAGCCAGTACAACCCTCACTCCACACGTCAGCTGAAAACCCCCCCACTTTTGTCTTTTGATCTTTCCAGGTTCCAAGAAAAGAAAACTACTGAATTATATCGGCATCATTAAGATCTTCCTCTCTGCACTGATAATGCAATGAGAATGTAGATTTTCATTTTTCTTCTCTAAACTTCAATGTCGTTTCTCATCGAAAGCATGTCGAGCGTATTTCCCCATCTCCTACCGCCGAGGAACTGTGCTGCAGGCAACAGAACGTACGAGGGCTGCAAGTCTCTTAAAGAGAAATTAGAGCAAGTTCAGCCACCACCAGAGGAACACGAGGCTTGTTCTTAGGAAAAATACAGTTCGTATTAATCCATACTTGGAAAGCGAAAGGAACCAAGCGTCTTTTCTCATTAATAAAGTATGCAAGACGTCATTCTTGAAACACAGAGCATTTTGGAAAGCGGTACTGGGATGCTTTCTTCCCTCTTCTTGAATGCAGGTTTGCCTTAAAAACAACTGCACGGCTCAAGGCAGACGATTCCATTTTGAACTGCCGTTCTGACGAGCCCAGTGCCTGCGAAGCCTTCCACTCGCCACTCAACCAGTTGGCCGTCGCTCCTGCGCCAGCCCCGGTGAGTAATCCTGCAGCTGGAGAGGAAAGCAGGGCGCTCCGCAGCACAGCCCCCGCCCCCCGCGCCCGGCAGCTCTGCGCTCCCTGCAATCATCCTAAAGAGCATTTTCCAGGAGGCTTAGCCCTGGCCGAGGGCACTCTGCAGCGTGACCAAGAGAACATGGAAACACGATTCATTAGACATGCCTGGAGTGATAACAATGGAACCGCTTCTTGCTGCCTTTCATTTCTTACATTTTGTGGAGGCTAATGCATTCGCGTTACACAATGAGCACATTTACAGACAGGAAAAAATATAATCATCTTCCAGAAAGCCAGCTTCTTTTTATTCTTATTTGCTGCTTTACAATATGCTTGCAGGCTGCCACGGTTTTTAATTGATACGTTAAGATTACAAATGTAAGACAAGATTCCCCAACCCATCGAAAGACACATTTGTAGAGAAATTCAAAGGTGTAACGTTGCCCAGTTTCTCCACAATCACTACTGTCTTCCTTCCACCCAGCTAGGCTGTACTTTGTGGAACAAAAAGCTACAATATTTCCCTCTCAGCTGTATGCTTATTTAACCAAGTAAATATTTGGTTTTCCATTAGCTAAAATTTGAGTTTACTCTTCTGTGTAAAAATTAAGAATTGTGCCCATGTTGTCTCAATTCACACTTCCTTTTGGTACCATGTCATTATTTACAGCCCTGAGACTACTATTTTCTTATTTTCCTTTATTTATTTTCTTTAACCTAATGGTTATACAAATAACAATTTTCATTACAAAGTCTTGTTTTCCTCAACTTACTCGTAACACGATATTCTGAGAAAACAGGATTTTGATTTAACTAAGAAATATAGGAAATAGTTTTATAGCAGCCTCCCATTTCAAACATTCATCATGTACCACAAACACATACAAGCTAAAGGTTAAAAGCATGAACTACGAAACTAATTCTGTTAGATGTGGAACACATCAGATAAATCAGCTTCATGTTGCCTTTTGAACACTAGAAAAATAGTTGAGCAAACACATTTGCTTCTAGTTTACACATCACTTGAAAATAAGATTTTAAACCTTATTCTACAACTTCTTTTCCTACCTCCCTACTGGAATTCATTATAATATCTCACACAGGAGCAAACAACAAAACTGACTTCGCAATTTGTTTACTTAAAAACTTGCTGAAGCAGAAGCTGAAGAAATTTCAAAAAACCCAAACCCCACCCACCAATCACCAAAATAGACAACTAGAAACTAACAGCAACAGACAAAAATAAATCTAATATTGCTGGTAGATTTTTTTGAGTAACAAAGTTAAGCAATAAAGTGCGGCTATAATGTTTATACACAGTTTAGAAGCAGAGGGTCAGGCTTCCACATGGTTGCAAAAATGTTTATGGTCAGACTTGACGCTTGTAAATGGAGCACTGTATTTTCAAAAGAAACAGTAAGTTTCCAGACTGCCAGTTCTGCTACTATTTTTCGAAAAAAGTGGAAAAATATAGCTGAAGTTTAGGTTGTTTTAAGAAGAGCAAAAGTGTTTGAAATAAAGTTTCATTTTTAAAAAGTGACAGTGCAAATCCTTTCCCTCATGTACATGGACTTTTTGAGAGAACAGCAGACTTTCAAAACCACAGGCACAGGATAAAAGGCTAGAAAAGACTTCAGAGACAAGACAATCCTGTTTTTGTCATTGTGTTTGTTCTTTACTGCACTTTGGTGCTCCCCAGGAAGCATGCCAAAATACTCTGTGCTCTTCTATCAGCCACTGCTTACTGTAGCGTGCCGCTATTTAAACTGAAGTACAAGGGAAATAATAGCTTTTGTGCAACACCGCCATGTCCTGAGTGCTACCAAACAAGTGGTTCAATATTTAGGCAGCAGGTTTCTAAATATATTTTTGTCCTTTTCTGACAGGGAGCCGGCAGAGGGAGCTGCACGGAACCAGTTCCTGCCGTCTTCCCGGAGGATCTGTTGTTCAGATTAAGGAAAGGATACAAAACCGTACATGCTAAAAATAAAACTTACCAAAAAAAGACCACATTCAATAACAAACATATTAGAAGTGGGCCCATTTCGAGTAGGAACAGTTTAATTGCTACTCTTACAATAAAACCCTCTGTACGAAACAGCTCTAAAAGCAGAATAGCTTCCTTGAAAAAATCATCTAGTCGAAGTGTGCGGCATCAAACCTGTATAATGGTCCCTTGGGAAAGGCTAAGTAAGATATCTGAAAATCTGTATGTCCATTACTTCCATCGGTTGAACAGGTATTTGTATATTTTCAGGCATCTTTGATTTTTAACTAATGTTGTTTCACATACTTGGTCTTTCCTGAAAAGTTTCAACATTTCCAAGTTTTTCAGCTCCCACGTAAGCAGGCTGCTGCAACGCTTAAGCACTGTGCTACACTGGGGGGATTTTTCATAACGCTGAGCTTCACTAACGCTGCCTTTGGTTGCAATTGCTATGTTGGCAGCACCTTTCAACACAGGAAACTTCCACTATAAAATGAATCAACGCAGATGTGCTCAGATTCTTCCTCCCCCTTCAGAGAATCATCAAAACGCCAATCAGAGGAGCACAAGGCACACTGGCCAGCCAAAGCCAGCGGGACAAACGCAGCCCTGCCCCAAACCACGACTACTAAACACTCCCTAGTGAAAAACAACCCCTCTCGCTGCCTGGACCCACTATTGCAATCCGCCTTTGCGAGCAAGGAATGCTGCGGATGTGCTTTCTGCCGCAGACAGAAAAACAATTTCTGAGCCAGCATATTCCTATTTGTAAGAGTGTATCATTCATTCTTATTTATAAATAGGAGATATTACAGAAAAAAGTAATAATGAAGATGACATAACGTGGTATACAGCATTGGGGATGGAAAAAAAATTACTGAAATCTGGAAAGCCATTTTGGACATCTGTGAATCCCTGGAATTGTGCGTAATAACAAACTAAGCATCAAGATTTTACAGGTTACCCGAGACTATCAAATATGAACCTTTTCTCATAAAGGCTGAATGTAAATAGCAGTTATTAATTTAAAGCCAGTCCTGTTCTATGAAGGTCTGTTCTACAAGAGTTACTGCAAACAGAAGGCAGAAAGATTCCCCTGACGATAAGCAGGCACTGAGGGGAACGGCCCAGGAAGACACGACAACTATTTGACCAAAAAGTGGTGCAATCTCTGCCTCTTCTGTGCTTGGAACTCCTTTTAAAGATCAGTTTTATAAAATCTGGGAAAACACATCTACAAATAAAATTCCCCTTCACAGGCATCTCCTGTATTCACTGCTGGAGTTATTCACATCTCCGTGTTTCAACAGGAGCCGGCTCCCTCACTGCTGATTCTGCAATGCAAATGTAATATGTTGTTCACTTTGCAGTCTGTTGCCATGGATATTAATGTGATGTCATAAATTGTTACATCTTCATTGCAGAAACAAAATGAAAGGGCTTGTAAGCAGAAGAATAGGAACTCATCTAAGAAAGCATATTTAAGAACAAGCAACTGTTGTACAAATCACAGGATAAAGACACAAATTTGTATTTTAATTTAGTATTGTTGAACGTTTCTCTATGTAACAACTATCTAAAAGATTACTAATTATCTATTTTACTCTTTAATTTTATTGGACTGTTTCCTGCACAGCTGGACCTCCTCAGCAACAATATAGCAACACTTCTGTAATTTATCTTTTCCCATGGTTGAAACTCACCCTAAATATCAGGCAGTGGCTAACCATCCCAGCACTGCCTACCTGACTCTGCTCCTTTTCCTTCCAGCTATTTTTTGACTCATCAACTACATTTATAGTGTATGGGCCATGTCAGAAGCACGGCAATTGCAAGTATTTAATTTCTGAAAAATCAGGCTTGTGGATTGCCCTTAAAAAAAAAATCATTATCTACACGTATTTCTAAAGTCTGGCTCTCCAAGGACTCCAGGAATAAACAGTAACAAAATCTGCATTGCCTTATGAAAACAGTAGTTAATCTACTTTATCTATAGATATACACAAAGAGAGAGGGAAAGAACAATTTAGCTTAGAGAAAAGTATAATACAGTATAAAGCACACCCAATGTTCACAGTCCATTTACATCTTCTAGATGAAGAGAAGCCAGGATTTCTCTCATTCTCAATTAGTCAAACTGTCTTGTTTAATTTTTCCCAAACGGCTTAGCTTTCCTGAGAGTGGATTTAATTAAGTCGAAAGACACACAGCAACTGGGGAATGAGTGGGTATTTCTGCCTGCTCAGACCTGCTGACCTGCCACACCAGGACACCCGAGATCCACCCAAAGGTGAAGGCAGCACTTCTGTAAGGACAATTCTTGCGCCCGCTAACCAACTCTACTACTGCGATGCTCTCCGACCTTCTTGGATACCAAATCGCTCCTCCTTAGCTTCTGAGTATTTCCTTTGTCAGCTCAAATAGGGGAAAAAAGCCTCAGAACTGGCCTATGTTTCCTTCATCCAACTTTACCAGTTCAGATATACGTAACTCATCTACTTACAGGGGGATGTAAAGTGTTCTTCCTCTTTTCAAACTTACTTGAATCATACAAAATGGAAAAATTCCAAGCCCTTCCATTCAAACTGGCCATCCAATGTTTATGCAAGTTCAGACAACAGAGCAGATCTCATCTTTCACATTCTAAGATAATTTTCCCTGGTCTTATCTGTGGCTTCCACTCCCCCATTCAATCTAATGAGGAATCTTAACCTTTTCCTCAAAGTCTCTCCGTACGTAGCCCTCCATCGTAATTCATTAAATACCTTTTTGTTCCTATGCCCCCAGCCACTCGGAGGGAAGAAGCGTGCAGAAAGAGGAGTAAATGTATATAAGACAACGTGCCATTCCAACCTCTCCGAAACTCAAATGGCTACTGAACACCTGAACAAATGGAAAACACAAATAGTTTCTTGACATCTCTTTGAAAGAGAGGTATTCTGTTGCTGCAGCTTTACTAGTCTTTGCAAGATGTTCTAACTCCTTGTCTTAACCTCTTTAACTCACCTACCTATGAGATCTGCTACTACTAAGAAAATCTGCAATAAACAGTAACTCTCCCAATTAAACAGAATACAGAGTTCCCCCCCGCAAGCTCTATTTCTTTGCAATGTTACCATCAGCATCAATCCCACAGCATGTGCACGCGTGCATACGGTGTTTTGGAATAACCTGAACAACTCTGTTAACAAAGGGTCACTGTGTTCCCGCACCTATTTTTAATTCAGTAGCTTAAAGTGCAAACCAGCCACAAATCGCCATCACTCTGGTCGATGTTGTCTTCTGGATCCCGGAAAGAACAAACAGAAGAAGCGTCGGATGCAAGAAGGTAACCGGGAAGAAGGGGACAGGCCGTGGCGTCTTACCCGCCACCAGCCAGCCTTCAGCTTTATCCATAAAGTGAGGGTAAGCGTAACAGCTACGGCAACGCAAGCGAAGGACAATTTTGCCACACACATGAATTTATTTCTCAACACTAACCCAAAGGAAACAAGGAGGAATGCCACCCATTACCTGGCTTGACTTCTTTGTACTGGTATTTACTTGTCACACATTTCCATTTAGAGAAATCAGGGCTTGTTAATTAATTGCTCACTTTCAAAACACTTCTTGACTGGGACTGTTTAATTTGATTCCCAGGCCCTGCAGACACCTATTCTGGAAATACTGCATCTCCACCGCAGGGGCCAGGGGCACCAACACCGGCACGCCAGCAGAAACTCAGCCCTGTAGACAAGCTCTCAACAGGTAACCAATAGTTACTGTATGAGCAACAGCATCAAGAATTTCTCTTCCTTGAAGGATATTCCTCCTATAATTCTACATACTTAAGAAAGTCCAGAGTCCAAGGGCAATAAGAAGTCGGCAAGCCTACAAGACAGCCTCCAAAAACACAAGAGAACACACACTACAGCACATGCTGAAATATCAGACCCACCAAATGGAACCAAACACGTGCAAGAGCAGCACAGGAGTTTGAGGAGTGTCTGCAGGATGCAATATGATGTGCGGAGATCCCCAGGCTGGCAGAAATTTGCTCTCGTCAATCCCCACAGAGCAGCACTGCACACTCACGAGCTGGCACCCAGCAGCGATTTAGGGAAAATCCCCCAAGGACAGCGCTATGCAGACACAGCCGAGCAGCTTCTTTCCAGACTGAAAATGTTTCTCTGCATCTAGCCCAGGGGTTTGTTGTACATGAGAACACAAAATGCTGTTTCTAAATAAATAATTAAATAGGTTTTATTTTATAAAGAAAATGTAATCCTGTTTAAAAACACATCTATATGAAGATTATACCTCAGCCTACTTAATTTTTCCCAAATATTTCACTCAATAGCCACCATATATTTATGCATCCTAAAAGAAAGACCTTATCTGTCAAGCAGAAGGACCTACGCACAGGACTCTTTGCAGAGACTTAATTGAAATCAGAGCTGACACCGTGATCCCAGCAATCTTCGTATGCCCTGAGCCGGAGCTCTGTTCTGGCTGACCATGCAGCCCACGTCACCACGCATTAGCTTCAGAGATCACTGGCACAGCAGTGAAGTGTTTCGTCCTTTTGTGCTTGCCTTGGGCCACAGCCTCCTCCCGCGTACATCAAACCAACTC
The DNA here is from genome assembly GCF_000699245.1 of Pterocles gutturalis. Classification (NCBI taxonomy): domain Eukaryota; kingdom Metazoa; phylum Chordata; class Aves; order Pterocliformes; family Pteroclidae; genus Pterocles; species Pterocles gutturalis. The sequence continues at coordinate 17,834 of NW_010102890.1, forward strand.
CGCTGGACACCCCAGAAATTTAACAAGCAAATTCAGGAGACTGACCAAATACGACAGGGAATCTGGGGGATCGTTATCAAATACGGGGGGCAGGAGGGGTGGGTGTGCGTCAGGCTGTTTTAACTGATGTTTAGAGACTGTAACGAGCATCATAATTTCCCCTTTCTGTCAATAATTTTGCTGCCAAAAAAGTAGGTACACACACAGCTCTATACCCAAAAGACTGCCTGCAAGACCTGCGGCTGTCCTTCACGTAACCAAAAATAAGCTGATTTTACATATATGACAAATCTATCCCTTCAGAATGCCTACAACCATACACAAATTCTCACCTACTTACAACAGAAGCAGAAAAGCCGTACTTAATTGACTTTGTCACGCTATGGATGTAAAAAGCAAACCACATACACACTCCTACTGTATTGCTAAATACAACTCACAGCGCTGAGTTTAAACTGCAAATTAACGCTGAAAAATCCCCATCTGAAATATCACATCAAGTTGGCAGCCCTGCTCAGCTTGATCTCTCTTGGCCAAAGAATTTCACTAGCTTGTAATGTTTAAACATAATCTGACAGCAAACGAGGCTTCCAACTGAAAATTACTAAAAGGCTGCGTTTTGCTTACTTCTTCCCCTCCAAGTAGAATATAAAACAACCAGAAACATATCCTGTTGGAAACTTACTAAATTATATATTCCTTATCCTGGTAAAAAGCAACTAGCAAACATAACCAACAGATGATTGGCATTACGGACAATTTAATTTATTTTCTTTTATTCCTTCCTCCTTGTTTATTTGATATCCATATAGCCTGTAAGAGGCCTTTGCCTTTAAGCACAAAACATTCCAATCACTGCAGATATTGTTTTTCTGGCACAAAAATCCAGATCTAATACATTTAAATTTCTACAAAACATATCGAGGTTGTTTGAAGAGGGGAGCAAATAAGGAAATAATCCCAGTTTAATAACTCTAGATGTAATTGCTCTGAGCTACCATCTTAAGCTGTCTTACATAAAAACCATCCCCTGTATCAACCTTTATCCTCCTTACCTTCTGACCACAGCTTTCTGTACAGCTGGATCTCCCGACCCAACGGTACTCGACTGCTCCATCCAGCATCAGCAGCACCACGCTCATCACCCAACTCCTTGACTTAGCTTTCAACATAATCACAGCAGCAATTGCTTCCTGTAAACCATGTTCTACAGACACACAAAGACTGCCCTGGTATTTTGTGGAAAGTTTCACGAGAAGCAAAATATATCTTTGGCAGCAATTGCTTCACATAAACCACATTCTACAGACACACGAAGACTGCCCTGGTATTTTGCAGAAAGTTTCACGAGAAGCAAAATATATCTTGATTTCACAAATAATAACCAATATTTATGTTCTGTGTTTTTTTTCTTACTACACTGAAGCATTAGCACACTCAAGCTGCCAATATGCAGCTTCTTTCTAGATATTAAATCCTCTCTAATTATTTTTATTAAAGTAATTACACAACTTCTGTTTTATTTAAAAATAAAAAACAAAGGTCACTACTGCTAGCATTTAACCTCCATCTCCAAAGCTTGCTTTCAGCCATAAAAGAGGTGGGCTTTACCTGTGACCTTAGAAAGGAATACAAACTAGGACAGTGAGGGTAGTTCTGAAAAATTATATTTTTCATTTATGCAAGATTTAAATCAATCAGGTTATGAAAAATTACCAGCACTGTGGTAGAAAATGCATAAAGTTCCTGCCTTTAAGCATGAGAAATAATTTCACCACAAATGAAAATCCTTCTCAAGACAGACCAGTAAGAGCCAGACAAATTATTTAACAAGTAGTTCATTTCCACTAGGGTATCTTCTGGTGTAAAGCAAGGGATTCATACTGCAGTGGGAAAACAAGTTTGATAAAAGCAGTGTTTTACACCTAAAATTCTCCTCATTCCCAACAAATTTCAGCAAATCTGTAAGGCAATATATACTCGATGTTCTCACCACCGTCATTTTTTTGCATTTCACAAGAACTGTTCTGAACGTCTTGCCTTTTGATAAGATGTCACCATTGCAATGCTATATTTATTCTGCATTTCAAATAAAATCTACCCCGCTCCACTCCCTCTTGGTCTCCATATATTTTAAAATGCTTTTTAACGTGACATCAGACACAAATTAGTCCAAACGACTTAAAAGTTACTGCACCGTTTCCTCTTGCTCCCTGCGTAATGCCAGCACGAGCACAAAGATCCTATCACAGAGTCAGTGCTGCTGCACCCACTGGTGCCAACAGCGGCTTCCAAGACAAGGCTTTGGGCAACCTGGGCTAGTGGGAGGTGTCCCTGCCCATGGCAGGGGGTGGGACTCGATGGGCTTTAAGGTCCCTTCCAACCCAAACCATCCTGTGATTCTAAGATCAAGGACAATATTGAGCACTTAAACGTACACAGCAACCTTGTAAGCTGTCCTCATAACTCCGTCTTTATTACGTGGGACATGCTAAGATCCTAATTACAGCATTAACTGACAGCTTCTCCTTACTCCAGCCATCGCAGAAGCACAGAACGATCAGGACACCTGTGCCCTCTCCCTGTCCCCTTATCCTTGGTCAAGGACACCTTACATCAACGTTCATGTACAGACAGTAATTTACATCAGAGAGGTTTAGAAAAAAAATAATCATAAAATATATGAATAGGAATATTAAAAAGATTATAGTACAGGCACATGTTCATGATACACAAATAGATTCAATCACCATTCTGGTCTTTCAAGACAGGCAGACAGACACCCCCCCCCCCCAGACACCCCATTTCTCTGCATCAGGAGCCCAGGCTCATGCTTCGTACAGTGTCACTGTGTCTGACACCAACGCGGGTAACTAAGATGACAAAATTAAAGTGCCGACAAGATTAATGCAAGTTTCTTTGAACTTACTGCTTGCTTAATCCTCAGCAACTCCTATTCACGAGAAGTGACTGGTTCAAAACAGTGGTGACTCCCTCCTGTACCTGTCCCAGCCCAAAACCATCTGCAGGGCAACAGAGGGATTTTTGGGACGACTGACCCCCCTTCATGAGCCTTTAGGAAATTCTATAGTAAATGAGAAAAGGATTTAAGTACCTGCTTAAGTGACTGTGCTGGTTTGGGCTGGGGTAGGGTTAATTTTCTTCACAGTAGGGAGTACGGGGCTGTGTTTTGGATTTGTGCTGGAAACAGTGCTGGTAACACCAGGATGTTTGGTCATTGCTGAGCAGGGCTCACACAGAGCCAAGGCCTCCTCTGCTCCTCACCCCACCAGCGAGCAGGCTGGGGGGCACAAGGAGCTGGGAGGGGACACAGCCAGGACAGCTGACCCCAGCTGACCCAAGGGATGTTCCGTACCATAGGGCATCGTGCTCAGCATGTAAAGCTAGAGGGGAGCAATTGTTCTCATTTGCATCACTTGCTTTTTTTGGGTTTTATTTCTCCTTTGTTATGTTCCTTTTTATTACCACTACTACTAATTCTTATTACTATTATTATTTCAGTTATTAAAATATTCTTTTCTCAACCCATGAGCTTTTCTCACTTTTACCCTTCCAATTCCTTTCCCCTATCATCCGGAGGGGGAAGTGAGCAAGCGGCTGTCTGGTGCTTAATTCCAGCTAGGGCTAAACCACAACAGTGACATGCCAAAGGACAGGATTCCTTACGTGCTTTGCTGAATGTACTAGGAGAATATTTTGAAAGCAGAGGTTACAGAAATACAAGAGATGCAACAAGTATTTGTAAATGAGCTAATTTGGGTAAAAGTTAAAGAATCAAACACACAGAAGCTTAACTAAGAGGAAAAAAATGAATTAACTTCTTATTTGGGTCATTTTTAAACTAGAAATCAAGAAAGATAAGTGGAAGTGACAGGCATCATCCTGTACTTGTTTAATAAACTCTTACTTTTGTGTATCAAAATAAGATATGCATATATATATACACACACACACAAAGGGTCTTATACTCTTCACCACCCTTTAAAAACATTCAATCAATTTTCACATAAGTTAACTCTCTGATAAAGTGTTAGAGAAAGCTCCACAGACACTTTTAAACACTAAATTTAAAAGAAAAAGAGTACATAATGTATTATGTGCTCATAATGCTTCAGAACGATACCTTCCAAACTCCGAGATACTCGTGTCAAACAAGTGCACACTAAAACCCTGGAACACAGAAAAGCTTTTCAGTGGAAGCTGTTAATTTAGTACTGGCTGGCTGCCCAGTGGATACCAGAATACATTTTAATCCAAACAACAGTATGGGAGGGAGGAAGCTCAAAAGCAATTTCAAATCTATCAAGATTGAAATATTACCTCAATACAATAACAACATTTTCACTTTGGGAGTTCTGCCAACAAAGAATAGTTACCTTGCAGTAACTATTGCTCTCTGGTATGTTATTTTTAACCAAGAAGCCCCCGGAGGAGTACACCTACCTCACCTCTGCTAGCCAGCTTTTCAACAGCTAGAAACACAAGGCAGTACAGGGGATCCAACGGCTGCAAGGACCACAGACATATGGCAGAAGGATCTCACTGCAGCTTGCCGACAAGTAGCATCCTTCCATCACGTTATTGGTAAAAAGCTGCAGATTCACCTGTCCAAAAGGTACTGGAATGCTCTTCTCCTGATCTTGGCATATGATCCAAGAATTATCAGCAAAGAATACAGTCCTACTTGCTAGCTCACCTATTTCAGACTTTCCAGTTCCTCAAACAAGCTGAGTAAATTTTGACACACAGGTGTGAAGTGTCAGTATGTGTAACAGTTTGGTATGCCAGCCAGCCAGAGACAGAAGAAACTTCAACACCTCCTGTGATATTCCTTAAAATCGAACAAAACCAGTGGCGATACAAACTCAGCACCAGAGGCTAGAAAGTAAACTGGAGAGTCAATCATAAAAAATAATAATGGGAGCCAAAAGGATCGAGATTGCTGCCACTCGGTTCTTCGTGCCCCAGGAGATGGAGCAGCACAGGTTGGTTGCACACCCCAACAGGCACGAGCTTTCCATGTTGTGTCACACGAGATCACACCCAGTGTGAACAGCAAAATGTACCCTGAGAAGAGATCCGTGAAACAAAAGGCACTTCCCATTGTATCTGCAAGGTACAATCCTCACCTGCATCTCCCAGTTTAATTCAGTTTAACTGGTTACTGGTTTTTAGAGCTAAACTACTCAAAAGAAACCCAATCTGAGAGAAAGGGTTTAGGATGAGCATGCTGTCGTAGGGGTGTGCATTTATCTTTTCAAGAGTATTAGAGAGGTTTTGCTGCGCATAGATCAGTTATTTATAGCTCATCTGGGCAGCATCCACATCTTCAATTCCGTAACTGCTTCCCCTGCCTTTTGAATTAAAAACTGAACTTTAGTCCAACTGATTCTCCAGGGGAAAGCATTAAATGTGCCACATCCTGTTCTTTGTTTCAAAGCAGCAGTGTGAAATAATGTAAAGAGCTAACGCAGCCTTGATGCTTACTGCATATTTCATTAAGACTCCAACACTCTTTGTCCCACTTAAAGGCTGACTACATGCTTGTGGCCATATGGAGTTAGTTAAGCAGACCCTGTGATTACTACTTAGAAAAATCTACAACATCCAGATCCTCAGACAATTCTCAGTATTATGATTATTCAAGTTGCGTTTTTTCAACCTTAAAAACTAATTGACCATACCTAGAAGATCAAAAAGCCCTACTGTGGTCCCACAGGTACGCCACGCTCAAACCGTCCCACGTTCTCCAACAACACCCAGTTTGACTCAGGGGAGTTGGAGGAGGAGAGAAAAAAAAAAAAATCACCAAAAAAACCCCCAACTCTCACTTCCTCAAAAACCAGAATAAGGAAAACCCCTGAACAGAAGAAAAAAGAACCCCCCAAAACAAAAGAAAAATGTCATCTATAAATGCCCATATACAAGTAGTTGCAATAAATGTTCTTCTTCATCTCATTAATTTCGATGTAAATTACAACACTTTTGAAAAATGGACGTTGCAACATCCCCCCAGAGCACTGCTGCATACCTTAATCAGCGTGCACAACACATCTTCATAATCCAGTAAGCTGGATTTCGGAACAGACCATTTTCAAAAGTTACAACAAGAAAATTTGATTATTTAACCACAGAGGATTTCTGCAGTGTTCTCACTCTGGCAGGTTGTTGATAATATTAATAGCGGATAATTAAAAATCTTGGTTTTAGAGTTGCAGGTGTTTTTATTGGGTATTAGAACATGGTGTCTTTATATGCAGCAAAGCTTGTATCTCTTCTGTCTTGTTTATTCAGGACTGAAGAACTATAAAAGCAAGAAATCTGAAGGTTTAATTTATAAAGACATATATTTATTTTAAAAAAAAACTTAATGAGCATGATGTCAGATAAAATGGATTTTTGTGCTAACTACCTGCAGAACTTCCCTTTGAAGCTGCGTTACAAAGAACAGAATTTACATTCTCCAAAACTCAGTTCAACTGATCTCATTTTCAGAGAAGTGGATGGGATTTTTTGTTTACTTCCCTCTGTTCAGCCTTTTCAAAATGTCTAAAGAGGACAAAGTTCTCCAAAATTAGTCAACAAAATGGAATTAATCACAAATTATATTGACATACATCAGGTTGTTTAACATCATCTAATTTATATCCAGATATATTGTTTAAATCATCTCAATGAAAGGGGCTCCATGGTGTTCCCTTACTTCATGGCTTATTATAGTCCCAGTATTATCATGGATATTTGAAAGCAAAAGGAAAGAATTTTATGCAGAAAAACAACACTCACAGCATATGCAAAAGCTAGCTCAAGAGCAAGCACAGAATTAGCTATACAGATATTTTTTCAAGTTTGACAGTTAAGCCTTCTGTGCTTGTCATGCATATGCCACATTAGAAAAAATAATATTCTTATGTAGCAGTGAACACATGTTTATTTAATGGCATCTGCCCAGAGGGATGAGATATTTTTTAGTTAGCGTTCACAGAACTGTTCCTCTCAAACCGAATCACGTTTGAAATATCTAGGTTAAAACTGATCTGGAATGGTTTGATTTGTGAAAAACAAGACCTTTTTAAACTTTTTACAATTCAAAACCTCTTTTTTTTTTTTTTTTTTTTAATACGTAGCTGTATTTACTATGCAGCACAATATCCACATCTGAAAAAAGAGAGAGTAAATTCAATAAAAATATTTTCAAAATTCTGTAACATTTATGAACAGAAGATATAGTTTCAAATAAAATACCTGGAAATTTTATTCTGTCAGTTCCCCCAAAACCACACTGGCTATCCTGCTCTATCTTTGTCTTTAAGCTAGAGACACAAAGAAACAGAAACTAATGCTTCAACAAAAGACAGGTTTGCTTGGGTTTGCTTTGCCTTTGTGGAAGTTTTTCGTGTGGGTTTGGTTTTGGGGGTTTTTGGGTTTTTTTGGTTTTGTTTTCTTTTTTTTTTTCTCTAATAAAGAAATGGAATATTCACTGTTTAGGGCGTTTGTTGAAGGAAATAATCAAAATGCAGAAAATCAAGCTTGTTGTCAAGACTTATTCCTTTAAAAGATAAATGAATGATAGGAAGCAGTGGATGAGGCTCTAAAAGTTAAAAAAAAAAAAAAAAAAAAGAGAAATCCTGTCTTTTATTCCTGTTCCTCTTCTTCACAACGTGATGACTTTAACTAACTCAATATTTGTGCTTCAGCAGCATCATCCATAAAGACCAAACAGTAAAAATTCATTCATTTAAAAAAAAAAATAAAAAAGACACTCCCCATTCACATCTATGACGAACACATACATGTAAGGGATTACTGGCATTAAAAACGTGATGGGATCATTCAAAAAATTAGAAATAAACTCAAGGGTTTCTGTTGTTAAATAGCAGATTCAAATTTGACTGAATTAAGTGACAGGAGCCTGAAGCAGTGTGAACTCCCACGCTGTCCTGCGACGGTCACCTGCCGCCCTGTTCGTTAGCCGCGCTGCACAGCACGCCAGGCTGGACACCTAGCTGACGTTACGCTTCTGAGTTTCTGCAACAGTGTTCAGCCAACTCACACCCAAGTGTCCGTGTGTACTTACTGCTAGAGCTGATCAGCTTTCTGCTAAGGAAAAAAAACCCATTCTCATTCAATGAGACATAAAGGTGTCCAAAAGTTCAGTTCAGAGCTACTCCAGAGACCTCCAGTAAGCAACATTTCCGCACAAAACACCACTAATTACTTCAAACTTTGGATGGAATGAAAATTAAAATAAACCTTAAAAAATTAGAATATTTAGGTCTCCTTCCCTTCCTAGATTTTTTAAAACCTGTTTATGTCAGAGAAAGGAAAATACTCTTATGAAAATACCCTAAAATGTGCCCTATCATCAGACAAATGGATCTACATTTACTGGGCTAAATTCCTTACACGAATTTCAGACACACCCTACGTCTAGCCACCCTCTCGCTGCGCTCTCTGACAAATCAGAGGGAAAGCCAATGTTCAGCAGACACAAATGCCGGCCATTCCTGGCCTGGCTCTCTTCCAGAGGCAGTAAAAGGAAGCAACTACAGACAGCTTCTGGATCAGGAAAAATTAAAAAAAAAAAAAAATCATCTCTGTGAGCAGAAATCATCTCCGCCTTTCTGTGCACGCACACGACCCGGTACCGGCTGCGACGCCCTGCCAGCTACCTGCCCCATCACAGGCGCGGACGAGAGCTCGCTGTTGATTCAATCTGCGCACAGCTACAACTACAACTGGAAACTTCACAGACACGCGTAAGCGTCGCACCCAGGGAAACGTGACCAAGTGACTCCGCACTTCAGGCGAGAGCTCAGACATTACCAGCCCGGCTCCATCGCGGTGCTCGGTGCGGCCGATCCGGCACCCAGCTCTCCGTGCCGGGACCTAGAGAAGGATTTATCACCCCTGTCACATAACACACCTTAGACCGCTGCTCACGCTTAACCCAGGTATGTTGTTCCGGACTTCCCAGAATTTCACACTGTATATTTTTACCAATTCAGACCTCAGGAAGCACAGAAAACTTGATTCAGCAGCAATAAAGGTACTCAGACACGTTTCGGGTGGAGCATTAGGAAAACCACAGGGAAGAGGTTTTGTTTGAGCTTTGGATAAGTGCTGGAGTCTCCATTCTTCTCAGCTCAGAGGCTGCGATGTCCTCGGGGTATTTCAAGGTCTACAGCTGAGTCTCCCTGTCCCAGCACAGGCTGAACACGTGTTCTGTCACTGCAGGTGACACGTGCTCCCTGCCTTCTCCAGCCTGACCCCCCTCTCTATCATCTTTTCCTCCCCCTATTTCTCTTCCATTCTGTTATTCCCACTTTATCCTCAAACTATTTTCCAGCTTCTATCAGCATTCCCACGCACACAGAGCTCCTGTGACCGGCAGTCACTAACGGTGACAAAGATGGGGGCAGAGAAGCACACCTGGAGGCAGGGGGAAGGAATTCGCTGGTTTTTTGGAAGCAGATCAGATTCAAATCAAGATGATCCTGAAAACATAGCTGGGAGCATCTCCTTCTAGAGGTAAGAGCACCCAAGCTTCCCAGTATCACTCAGAATACAGGCTTAAGGGGAAATCATCTTCTGGAAACAGACAATAAATTGCATGATCAATTGTTTTAAACAGAATTTCTGCAATATACGTGACTGTACATGAGGGTTCAGGTGCCGTAAACAACATGTCCCCATGTAAAACGTCTGAACAAGCTACACATGCAACGCACAAACAACCACAAACACAAGGTTGTGTTTCTGTACAGCCTGAAGGGCTCAAAACCAACTGTCCCAACAGCTACAGTACTGCCATGCATAAATAACTTCATAGCATCCACAGAGGGCTGGAAAGAGCATTTTATGTTACGACATTTTCTAGTGCTTTGTAAGAACAAACCTCGTGTTCCTGCTGTCACAAGGAGAACAAAATTAAGCACAAAGCCCATCTTGCTCCATCATCCTGCCCTCCTCCGGGACGACACAGCATCTTGTGCACAGGTTGCCTCAATGACAGCGAAGAAGAGCTAAACACTCCACTGGTAAAGGAACAGCACAACTTTGGAACAATTCTTTGTCCCTTTATCAATATTAGGCTGGAAGTTTGGGGGTTTCTGGCAATTTTGCTTTATTTCATTGCTGCTGATGTAACAATATGTTTATTACGAGCTGTAGGATACATCACGTATATCAGATGGATATCTGTTCGCCATCCATTCATCTTCCAGGAGTTTCCAGAGATGAAACAGAGAAACAATAAGCCACTGAATAAATGGGGATTTAATTCCCTCGCCCTCTCATCTTCCATTACTCAGAAAGTCTCTTCGACAAGAAGCATCAACATGAAACACACACACGCGCCATCCATCCTAGAAGTGATCCCTGCAGAAGCAACCACTAACTGCAATTAATTTACCCTCATTTGTAGTTTAAAGAAAAAAAGACAGCGATAAAATAATGTTTCTGTAACTCCTAAAAATATGGAGAAACACACACAGAAGGCAACAGCAACAGATACTACCGCACAACCGTGTGCCCACCAAAAGCTGAACTGATAAACACACAAACTCACAGTCCTTGGAATTCTCCTATTCCGCCTGAGAGCTGTTTGCATCCCAGTTGCTGTCAGGGGTATTTTCAAAACACGACTACATTCTACATCTTGGTCTCACCTCTTTAACCATGCTTTTTGTTTTCTGAACCTGAAGAGACACTAATTGCTTACAATGAAGGAGCACAGTGTACCTCTTCCAACGGGCAGGAAAACACGACAATTTATGAAAATTACAGATTTGTCTTTTTAATTTTTTAACTGAATACAGTACCAGCTTGGTAGGTAGCTGTTATTTTTTGCAGCTGTTCAAGTTTATTTCATCTAATGAGGAAAAAGATCTTAAATGTTTTATTAGGTTAGACTTTGTATTTTTTATTATGCATGTCTTATTCGCTGAAAAACAAAACATAATTTCTAATTATTTTTTCTCCTTCTGTCACAGTCTTCCATCCCAAAGGCTAACCTGATTTTGATACTAAAGATCATTCAAACCACTCCATGCACCCAAAGGCTTCAAAGAGTTGACAGCCACTAGCTGGTGTATACTTTCTTTCCTGGATAGCAAAAAGTAATTTTTTTTTTTCATTTAATTGCGGCTTCTCTGCATTTTGCTAGAGGAATAATTGCATTATTAGTAAGATCTGAAAGATCTTAAGTTGTCCTTTAATCTACATCTGCACCACTAAAACAAGCGGAACACCTGTAAACTCAGAAGCAACTCACAAATTCCAGATAAACTTACCTCTTGACCTCCATAATGACTCAGAAGTGTCCTATCCTTCCTCCTAAACAATAAATTTAATAATTAAATTATTTTGGCTTACGAATTTTGGTGGTTTGCCAGGCAAACATGCAACAATTCCATCTACAATCACACCAAAAGGCTGCTCCACTCTTGCAGCCAGCTGTACAACCAGGTGCCATTAACCAGTTTTGCACAAGTTTCAAGTGACGTTAAATTAGAGCAAGAAAATAATGACTCAGGTTTTTATATCTTCACCCTCTCACCAGTGCCGCAATTCCAACCTATCATTTCTGTAGGCACATACTATTCAAATTAGTTTAAATTTACAGGTTATTCGTGTACTATTATGAGGGTTTGTCATCGTATTTACTTTGTGTTTTCTACTCCTTATCTTAACTCATGAAATTCTTTACAGCCTTGTCTGTAATCAAAAGATGACGCACTGCAGACACCACCCATGGGTCACAAAACAAAGTGCAACGAGCGTCTCAAACTGGAGGAGAAACACTCGCTCCGGATCTCATCTCAAGCTTACCTGCAGAAAGGAGAGAAATAAACAAGGAGTAAAGCATCACCACTACTGCATGCCCCCGTGTACAGCCAAAACTCTTGCGAGTGTGAGATCGAGAGGCATCGTTACTCAAGCTCCAACTGTCTGAAAAACCAGGCACCCCGCTCACGATCTACTGAATTTCAGCTATATTGAAAAACTGACTCCAGGAAACAAAATTGGTAGAGAAAGCTGAAAGAGAGGGAGAAGGAGAAATGGTCTAAGCCCTCACATAAACATTATGGGTGCTTACTGTGCACAGCACCACCTCTGGAGTATTTTTCGGAAGACAACACATTCGTAAAAGTCAAGGGATTTTTTTTTTTTTAAATCAGCATACGATAATTCTGAAGGTTTCAGACTGTTTGGAGCTGTTCTGTGAGTGACACCACAGTAAAATAACTTTTACCTAATTATAAAGTAATCTAATTTGAAGCTGAATGCACTATACCTATATAAAGCATAATCATCTTCTAATTTTAAAAAAATTAGTTTATATGCATGGTATATATTATTAATAATATTTTCAAATACACAGTCCTTCAAACAGCTTTGGAAGGACAGGGAAGATTTGAAATACAGGCCTCCTGTAAGGGAGCATCTTGTCTTTTTTTATTAATTATTATTATTATCATTATTTTGAGAAGGAGTATTAAAAAAAAAATAACGAGACACATCATAGCTCCCACTGGAAGCTGGCTAACAATGAAATGCAACATTTCTTTAGTTTTAAATCTGTGCTTTACCCAGCAAAGCATTCCAACCTCCTCCAAGGCACAAAGGATATACAAGTAACCACAGACTTCACCAAAAGCCTTCCTAAGCTATTTTATCTGTTTATCATAGCAACGTGGATCCCAACTTGCATCAAGCTTTATTTATATGTTTTGTCCCTAGAAAGCACGCTGCCTACCAAAATCAAAGCTAGGCACATCACCTCCAGAGGACTTTAATCACAGAAGAAGGGATTAAGGCTGCATTCTTATATTCTTACCACTTACTTGAACGGAGATGAAATCCAACCCAGCTCCAAGTTTCCTTCTACACAACAAATGATCTAAACGGTTTCGGAGGTTTTCTTACGGCTCTATTCCCAAGTTTATTCTGATCATGGCTCCAATTTTCCTGACCCAGCTTCTCTGATAGTTTTTCCTGCTTCTCTAAAACAAACACACAGCTCACTAACCAGTCCTCGTGCTTTTGCAATTGCAGTGTCTCTGCGCGGGAAACCTTTCACCTTGCCTGGTGTAGCTTTTGCTCAGCCTCTTCAAAATCTCTCTGGTTTGAGTAGCTGTAGATCCAGCTTTATTGCTACATAAATATGGATTTATTTATTTTTGCCTACACTGAAACTCTGGGGCTGCTGTTCCATAAGCTCAGCCCCACCCCTTACCACTTCCAATAACTCCTCAACACAGATGTGTGCCAAGCAATCATACTGCAGCTAGAAAAACCTTCTTCCTCAAGATACTCAATTGTCTGTCTGTAAACACAGAACGACACGTTCTGGCCCACAGAAGTTGGTGAAAAATGTTCAACACAACCAAGCCAGGACTTGACTTTGTGTATTAAAGGAGATCCTACGCTTGTGCTTTCAGGACCGAATGTAGATATGACAGGATGAACTGGCCTTTACAGATAAGGCAGGTTAAATCCCATTTCTGCCTAATTAGCAACTTCCCCAACAGCAGGCTTTGGTTTCAGAGTATAAAATCACACGATGGACCTTTATATGATGATAGTCTGGAGGAAATGTTTTCCTAAAAGAGGAAGCTGACAACACGCTAAAAAAAAAAAGGCAAAAGAAAAGCTTGATTATATCTCACAAATTATTCACTCCCTGTTGTCAACTTCCTCTAATTTTCTACAATGTAATTTCTAGGTGGAGAATGGATTACTCCAGGCATCCAGGATCTCCCACAGGCAAGGTCCTCACCGCCACCAAACGAGCAGGTCCCCCCAACATATCTTTCTTATTAATAAAATTCCATTAGAAAGTCAAAGAATATCTGATGTTCCAATCACCATACAGAAGAGGAAGGCTGCAGGTAGCTAAAAGCAGCCACAGCACACATTCTCAGAGAGAAAAAGAAGATCTGACAAAGCACACACATCCCTGACAGGCAGGTGACTGAGTAAAACCCACCAGACAGCACAGGACCGGCTCATATATTTAGTCCCAGGGGTTTGTCAATGCCCCGAGCCTCTTAATTTTGATGTCTTTTGTACGACGCCGCATAAAATACTCCTTTTGTTCAATTTCCATCACCTTGAGTCTTGACTGGTTATTTCAGGAAATTATGATTCTAAATTCAACCAGAAAGCAGGTCTGGCCCATTAAAAAGGAAGAAAACAAGGGTGAAAGGATAGAGAGATGGCAAACGCCGTATTCTTTACGGCTGTACTACCGAATGGTAACTAAATGCTTTTCAGGATAGAAAAAGGGGTCAGAGCACAATGTATCACCACCAATGAACACCCAAACGGCTCTAAATAGCAACTGGATGTTTCAGTTCAGAGAACTTGAATTTCTTGAAGTCTGAAATAGTATAGGGGAAATGTTTCTATCTCAGAAAACAAGCTGAAATCAAAGGGGGAAATGTTCACAAAGCAGAAGCTGTGCGGCGCGGAGAGCACTAAGTAGAGAAATTCCATTCATTATACTCATTTGCTCATTATGTCCAATCTCTTAAGGTCAACCTTGTATGAAACCAGAAACCAGGCTGCTTCTTCCCGCAGACAAAGCCTGCGCCTACAGCTAATTCTGGGCCACTTCAGTCCTAAAGTGAGGTGTTGGCTTCCAAAAATACTTTAAGCAATGGAATCACAGACTAATTTAGACTGAAAAGCTCTTCAGGCCAACCCCTGCAACCTCCCTGGTCATAGCAGAGCCCAGTCAAAAGTCAGGGACCGCTGCTCCCAGACCAGCTTGGAGCATCTCCAGCGATGGAGATTCCACCCTCTCTCTGGACAACTTGTTCCAGTGGTTGAACATCCTTGCTGGAAAAACAAATTCTGATATCTGCTTTGAATTTCCATCCATTTCTGGTAACTTGGTTCTGTCATCTTTCATTTCATTGGCTCGGGGGAGAGCGGCTGG
>NW_010102891.1:0-556 GCF_000699245.1 Pterocles gutturalis
CGAGGGAGAAGAGAGGGGAGGAAGAGAAAGAGAGGGTTAGTGCCAGAAATACAGGAGTGAGGAGCAGAGCGGAGCAGCCAGGGTCGGTGGCAGGAAGGGGAGATGGTTTGGGTTGGAGGAAGGTGCTGGGACATCGCTGCCACCGGGCTGGAGCAGGCAGGACATGGGGGGCTGCAGGGAGCAGAGGGGCTGCTCCGAGGCCACAACGTGCTTTGGAAGGGACTTCCCGCGGCCACGGACATGTCAGAGGAGGAATGTGGTGGCACAGAGGGGGAACAGGCAGAGGGAGGGGGAGAGGAAGGATTGCCCAACCCACAGAGGGGCAGAGCTGGGGTTAGAAACATGTCCCAGGCTCCTGCTCCTCTGCCCAGCCCACAGTTCCCTCCAAACATCATCTCTCCATCACTTGGGGGCTTCCCCCAAACCCATCGCAGCAGCTTCACCGAGGATGAACCACCCCAACACTCCACCCAGCGAGCCCCGGGCTTCCCGACCCCTCAGCCACCCCGTTTCCCGAGCACCCCCACCCGCCCGCAGACCAGGCGGCTCCATCTCG
>NW_010102891.1:649-1842 GCF_000699245.1 Pterocles gutturalis
GCTGAGCTGGAGGGTGACGGGCTCCAGGGACAGGGCTGGGCATGCAGCGGAGATGAGATGGGTGGCTTGGGGGGGTGATGGGGAGAAGAAAGCGCTTTCTTACCAGCCAGCCCCCAGAAAGCGGGGCCAACATCCCAGGAGGCGGCAAATCCCGTCAGGCTGTGCAGGAAATGGCAAAGTCCTGGCAAGCATCCTCCTGGGGAAGACACCAGAGATTACGGTCCTGGCACAGCCCTGGAGCCAGCAAGGTCAGGGGGGGAGGATGCCCAGGTGATGGCTGCTGCAGGAAGGGGACTGGGAAGGGGGTGGGACCCAGCCTGGAGATGTGGGACGGAAAAATCCCTTTGCTCCAGCAAGAGTCAGGGCAGCCCTGAGCATCCCCATCGTCCCATCCTGCAGGAGGTTAGAAAAGCTTCAGAAAGAGTCCCAGTGGCCCCTGACAGCGGTTAAACCCCGAGACAGAAGAGGGCAGGTGTCTCAAAGGGATAAAATAATCATCCAAGCAATTAACTCTTTAAAAATATAATTTTATTATGTCGAGTAACAAAGAAAACCAGTTTAAATAAAAACAAGAAAGAGTTTGGCCCCCGCACTGCTCCTCTCCCCCCAGCACCAGCCCCTCTCCGCACAGCCCAGCCCCACGCCGGAGCGTGGAGGCTCCTCGAAGGCAGGGACAAGCCCCCCTGGGGACATCCCTGCGGGAGCAATGGGGACACAAGGGCAGGGTGGCCTCTCAGATGGCCCAAAGCTGCTTGGGGGGCTGGCAGAGCAGCACCGGGTGGTCCCCGGGTGCAAAAAAAACAAGGGCCAGCTGCCAGGATTTGGGAGAAATGCATCAGCCGTGGTCACTCACAGCACGGCGCTGGTGGATTCAGAGGGGACAGGGTGTCCCCAGAATGGTGCTGCCTCTGCGCGTGGTTGAAATCCGTACGTCTGACCCCCAGAAGCCCCCCCAGGCAGCCACAAACTGCTGCAAAGCCTCTGCCCTGGTGCTGACGTGCACAACGCTACCTGCCCCCAGTACAAAATGTTCTACGTAAAAAAAAAAAAAAAATCCTACAAATTGTGCAAAATATCCAGCAGCTTTTAATAATGTGATTCAAGTATTGCTAACGAGGTCTGCGGCTCTCCCCTGCGCACGCTCCGGTGTCAGTGCCATGGAGCTGCTGCCCTGCCTGGTGCTCCTGCGGCTC
>NW_010102891.1:1862-2604 GCF_000699245.1 Pterocles gutturalis
CTCACGGGCACGGAGCGATGCTCACGGACGTGCCCAGGCACCTGGGAATCGCTCCTGAGGCACTGGGGCCAGCCCTGCTCCTGTCTGCTGGCCAGAAACCCAAACAAAGAGCACGATGGGAGGTTATCAGAGGCCAGCACCCAGGAAGGATGCGACCCTCGGGATTTCAGCCCCTTTTCTGCCGCCTTTTGGGCTCCTACAGCCAGGACAGATCCAGGCGTTCCCAGCCAGCTCAGCTTCCCAGCCGAAAGAGCACGATGGGAGGTTATCAGAGGCCAGCACCCAGGAAGGATGCGACCCTCGGGATTTCAGCCCCTTTTCTGCCGCCTTTTGGGCTCCTACAGCCAGGACAGATCCAGGCGTTCCCAGCCAGCTCAGCTTCCCAGCCGTAGCCGTGCCAAGCAGCATCCCACGGCGAGAGCCGCAGAACACGGGGTGTTTCTTCTTCCCCGTTACAGGAAGAGCAATCCTGACTTGGGTCTTTGCTGCGAAAACTGACAAAACATAAGAGTTCTTGTGGACCGGCCAGAAAATGGGATCAACAGCAGCCGGGACATCGCACCAGCTTCCACATCTGCTGGGAGCCAGAGTCCTCCCCACCGCACAGCCCCGGCTCACCGAAACCCCAGCCCAGCACAAGACCCCAGCCATGGAGAGCCACGACAGCTGGGGGCACAGGGGAGCAGGAGGTGTTCATGGGGATAACGGGGAAAACAGGGAACTGATGCCTCCAGCCCCGCAG
>NW_010102891.1:2642-2908 GCF_000699245.1 Pterocles gutturalis
GGCAGTAACCACAGCGACCCCCCGGAGCAGCAGCTCTGGGCTCAGGGGTCCGGTGCTCCCCCTCCCCAGCCCTACTTGCTCCCCAGCTGCAGCAGGAACATCCCCACTTTCTGCACAATTCTGAGGGTCTTGCATGCTGTTGGACTTCATCGGTCCGAAGTCCAGGCAGGTTACATCACAGTGAAACAAATAAACCAAAAAAAATAATAAATAAATTTAAACTTAAAAAAAAAAAAGAAAAAAAAAGGCAACGTATGGCTCGCGGG
>NW_010102891.1:3015-9100 GCF_000699245.1 Pterocles gutturalis
TGCCTCCTACCATGCTGGTGTCGCTTTTGGCTCCGAAGGAAGGGATCTCGCTCTTAGGACTGGCCGGGGTCCCGACGTCTGGCTGGATAAATCCTCTTCTGTCTATCAAACTGGAAAACAGAGAGGGAAGGGAGCAAGGGGAGATAATGGAGACTCGGTGAAGACGGGAGCTCACCAGCCCCGGAGAGGTCTGTCCTCGTGGGAACCGCTCCCCAAAGCATCGGCAGGAGCGCGCTGGGTACCAGAGCTCCCTGCCCATCGGACCAACCGCCATCGAACGAGCCACCGGAGAGCCTGCAGGCACTTAAAGCTGCGGGTCACCACCAACCCCAGTGGGAGCTGGTGACAGCTCTTCACAAACGAGGGAAGAATTGGAGTAAAACATTATTGTCCCAGCAAACAGCTCGGCTCCCGGAATCCGCAGACTGACCCCCTCTGAGTGGCAGCGCTGGTGCTTCAGCACCTCTGAATCCAGCAAAAAGCTTGGGGGTGGAGGGACAGGATGAGGGGGATGGTTTGAAGCTGCAAGAGGGGAGATGGAGATGAGATGTGAGGAAGAAATGTTTTCCTGTGCGGGTGGTGAGGCAGTGGCCCAGGGTGCCCAGAGAAGCTGTGGATGCCCCATCCCTGGAGGGGTTCAAGGCCAGGCTGGATGAGGCTTTGGGCACCCTGGGCTGGTGGGAGGTGTCCCTGCCCATGGCAGGGGGTGGCACTGGGTGGGCTTTAAGCTCCCTTCCCACCCAAACCCTTCTGGGATTCTCTGAAGTGTGGGACACACCCTGACCCCAGCTGCACAGCCCCAGACACCATCGCCGGCTGTCGTGCTACATCGACAGCCTCATCATCAGCCTCATCAGCACCTCCGCGATGCTCCGCGTAAATCTAAAGGGGATCCAGGGAATAAACTCATCTCCAGGATCCTCATGGGCCCCAGGATGGGCCGAGAGCTCTGGCTCCCCGTGCAGGTCCTCAGCTCCAAGGGGACCCAGCCAGGTGCTGCCCAACTGCACCCTCTGGTGACAGAGCAGCGACGGTCCCACGCTGCAGGAACCCGTCCTTCAGGCTCAGAGCTTCCTCATACCTGCAGCAGCCTCTGCCCTTGTTCAACATCGGTTCTGGCCAACTCGCAGCTAAAAGCACTTGGTGGGATGCTACCGAGTGCTCGGGGTGATGAGCACTTGGTGGGATGCTACCGAGCGCTCGGGGTGACGCCCGTGCCGGTCAGAGCCCGGGTCCGCACCGCCCGCTGCGGTTCTCGGCGTGCCGTGATGCTCCAGTACAGGAGGAAAAGCACAAAGTGCTCAGAAGTACCGCTGCTCCCGGCATTTACCACCTGCTGCCGAGCCCACTGGCACCGTTACTCTCCCCTTACGGAATCGCAGGATGCGTCTCATCTGTGAGCTCCGTGACAAAATCACAAGTGACCCGAACTCGTCAAGTCCAAAGGCAGGAGAAGGAACAGCCAGACCTCTGACACCTTCCTCCAGCTGCTCTGCAGAGCCTGGAAACCTGTTTCCCCACCATCCTGGGGGCAGAGCTGCTTGTGCTGCCACTCCTGGGTCCCAGCAATCCCTTTCCCCGCTCTGGCAGAGCAGGATGCGGTTCCCGGCGCCGCGGGGGTGGCAGGCTCTCACCTGGGGTGGAAGGGTCCGCACAGCACCGCGCAGCAGTTTGTGAGGATGCTTTTATGGCTGTAGGGATTGGCAAACTCCGAGCCCCTCTTGTTTGACCAGGACCCTTTGATCTGAAAGGGAAAGGACAGGCGCAGATGAAAACGGGAAAGATGCGATCGGAGATAATGACACGGTAACGGGCTGGGCTCAAACCCTCGCTCAAGAGGCAGAAGGTTTGTCTGGCTGCAGACATCCTCCCTCTCTGCTGTAACAGCAGGGGAGCTGCAGAAAGGCAGCCAGAGGAGACGGCAACGTGCTGCTCCTGTGTCCCGGGGTCGGCTGGGACAGAGTTAACACTTCCCAGCAGCTAAGGAGCGGCTGTGTTTTGGATTTGGGCTGGGAAGGCGGCTGATAACACCCTGGTGTTTATAGCTGCTGCCAGGACAGCCAAGGACTTCTCTGCTGTGCCCGTGTCTGCAGGGGCAGGAGGAGCTGGGAGGGAGCACAGCCCCAGTGACCAGCCCAGGATTCGACCTCAGGTTCAGGACTGAGACCAAACTGGCCGATGGTCTGATCCATCCCATGCCCATGGCCAGGGGAGAGGGGAGGCTCTGGTCAGGAGGGATCTCTCCTGCTCTGGGTTTTCTCCCTCCAGGTCACCTGGGTCTCTCGGGCTCTTCTCTCCATTCTGGGATTGTGGTTTGGGGCTCCCCCTGCTCCAGGATGGTTAGCTGGGAACGGGCTGAGCCTTGGTGCTGAGCAGTGTCACTGTGTGTCACTCATTTGGATATATCACTATCATTACCATCATTATTATTTCCAATATTATTGTAGTTCAGTTATTAAATTGTTCTTATCTCATGCCCCGAGTCCCTTTTCCCTTCACCCCGTTAATTCTCTCCCCATCCCTGGGACAGGGGAGGCTGAGCCAGAAGGGTTGAGCTTTGCTGCCAACTGCAGCATCCCACCTCCGCCGAGGTCCAAAGCTGTCCCCTCCCCGTGCCACCAGCACCAGCCTCCTCCTCCTCCCCTGGGTCTCTCCGAGGCTGGAAGCTCCTCGGAGCCGGGCTCCAGCCCATGGTCCCTCCTGGGCTCAGCACGCAGCGAGGGGATTCCCGGGCGATGCCACAACCGGAGGAACCGTCCCCATGTCCCCACCCCGAGCAGCTGTCACCGGGACGCTGATTTCGAAACCCAGCCCCAGCGAGCGTGGGCACAGCCGGGGGCAGATGCTAAACCCGGTCCCAGCCCCCAGCTGCAGCCAACCGTGCACCCGACGTTTCCTCCTTTTGCTCTTGGTTCCCCTCCCGAGTCACAGCACGAGGCTGGCAGCGTGGGCAGGGCAGCCCGAGGGGCCACGGGCCACGGGCTTTGGACCAGCTGCGCCCAGGACTGGGGTGGGACCTCTGTGGGCTTCACCGACACGGCCCCGCGCTGGTCTGCCAACGCCTCTGAATGTGGCAGGAGGGAGAGGAAAAGGAAAAAAAAAAAGAGAAGAAAAGGGGGAAAAAAGAGAAGAAAAGGGGGAAAAAAGAGAAGAAAAGGGGGAAAAAAGAGAAGAAAAGGGGGAAAAAAGAGAAGAAAAGGGGGAAAAAAGAGAAGAAAAGGGGGAAAAAAGAGAAGAAAAGGGGGAAAAAAGAGAAGAAAAGGGGGAAAAAAGAGAAGAAAAGGGGGAAAAAAGAGAAGAAAAGGGGGAAAAAAGAGAAGAAAAGGGGGAAAAAAGAGAAGAAAAGGGGGAAAAAAGAGAAGAAAAGGGGGAAAAAAGAGAAGAAAAGGGGGAAAAAAGAGAAGAAAAGGGGGAAAAAAGAGAAGAAAAGGGGGAAAAAAGAGAAGAAAAGGGGGAAAAAAGAGAAGAAAAGGGGGAAAAAGAAGAAAAAAAAAAGAAGGAAAAGGGGAAAAAAGGGATGCAAACCTGCCTTGTGCAGGGCTGGGAGCTCCCAGCAAAGACGACAGGTAGGTCTGGCCAGAAGGGTGAATTCTGACCCGAGGATCAGCCAGATCCTGCTTTTCCGCCCCATCTGCCCCGCTCAGGGTTGGCGTTTGGCCCCTGGAGCCTGCACCCAGCCCCGGCTCGGGGGCGAATCTCGTCTGGGCTTTGCTCGCCTCTGAGCCAGGAGGAACCCACAGCGACACGGGGACTTGCCCGGGGTCCCGCAGGACGCCTGTGGTTGTGGGGGATGCCAAATTAACATCACCCGTGTCCCGGGCTAACACCCAAACAAATCTCTGGGGCCCAGCCTGCCTTTTTTTAATCTCAGACCGCCTCGTTTTAAGCAAGACCATGCACAAAGTGGAAAAAACACGCACGTGACCTTCCCGACACCGCAGCGCGTGATGCCCGGAGCCCGACGTGGCCGAGCGACCCGACCCCAGCTGTGTGCCCCCCGCTCACCCCCCTCAAACACAGCCCAAACGCCCGGGCACACATCGTTTGCTGTGCAGGGGATTATCCCAGGGATGCTGGCAGCGTGCTGGACCGCGATACAGGGATGCTGGCAGCCCAGGAGCCCCGGGAAACCTCCCAGAGCGGGGCGCGGGGCCGGCCCCGCAGAAGGACGCGCGTCGGGGTACTTACATCTTCGTTTGTCGTCAGGTTGGAGGCGACTAAGTATGTGTGAAAACCTGAGAGGCCCAGAATAGACCAGACTGAGAAAAAACAAATCACCAGCTCCAGTACGGTGAGACGAGAGTCAAGGAAGGCTCAGGGAACAAACTCATCCTGGAAGGGGAGGCAGAGGGGGTGTTCTGGGGGAGAGGGGGCATGGAAACACCCCGGCCAGCTCCCCGCTCCCCTCTGCGGGCACCCACCACGGCACAGCCCGCTCCCCATAAACCTGCAAACTGGGAAACACCTTTGTCTCACCCACTCTTAGTCCCTACATAAGGCTGCCCAGAGAAGCTGTGGATGCCCCATCCCTGGAGGGGTTCAAGGCCAGGCTGGATGAGGCTTTGGGCAACCTGGGCTGGTGGGAGGTGTCCCTGCCCATGGCAGGGGGTGGCACTGGGTGGGCTGTAAGGTCCCTCCCAACCCAAACCTGTCTGGGATGTTATGAATTAAAGGTTTTCCCAGGTTGGTGATGTTACCAGTACACAGACGCAGGGATGCCCATCTGCCCCAGCCAGGTGGCCAGGGGACCACGTTAATTTGTGACAACTCCACGCAGGTGACCCTATAAGAGCTCACTGTGCTTCTGTTACACAACTGGCACCACTGCACCAGCGCTCGCCAGCCCGAGCAGCCGACGGCATCGGAAGGATATCTCGCAGGCGTTGTCTTCAGCGTGGCGAGGAATCCATCTCTCTGCGAGCCTGCAAAGCAAAACGGGACAAGGACCGACGTCCGTCAGGCTGCCCGGTGTCCCCAGCCAACGGGTCCCTCCCCAGCACACAGACACCCCCCCTGGGTCGTACAGATCTGCCTGAGGAACACCCGCAGCCCGTAGCTCTGCAGAAACGTCAGCGTGCAGACACAGCTCCGGGAGATTTTGGGGCAAATCTCCATCCCCGCCAGGCTGCGAGCGGATGCGCCCAGCAGCTCGTCTGCCCTGCAGGGCATCCCCCAGGCAGCAGCTCTCTGGGTCCTGCAGCCAAGCGCAGGCGGGTCTGTGGCTCCCTGCACCCCGACACCCCATTTATTCCGCCCACCTGCACCGAAAACCCAGTGTCACCTTCCCCCCAGAGCCCCTTCCCAGGCTCTGTCCCACAGGAGCGCTGACCCAGGGACATCGCCGCGTCCCCGCGGCACTTACGCAGGGTGAGGTGGGTGACGACGCAGGCGAAGATGAAGGCTGTCAGGAAGGAGAGGGAGAGGATGAAGGCATAGAAGTAGCGGTAGTTGCGCTTCCCCACGCAGTTGCCCACCCAGGGGCAGTGGTGGTCGAACCTCTCTGAAACAAAGGGACACGGTGAGGATTCCTGTCCCTCTGCTGATCCCCCAAAAACCAGGGGCTACAAACCCACCCCCCACCCCCAGATCAGAGCTGTGCAGCAGGATGTCGGCGAGACGTTCCGACAGAGCCCTGCTGCCTGCTCCCGCGCCCTTTTTATCAGCAAAAGCCAAACCTTTCCTCCCACCAAATTTCACACAAATACCAGCCTGGTGACCGGTGACACCGACCAGCACTAAAAGCGAAACCGAGCGGGGAAAGTGCAGCCATTTGCCCAGCACACAGCAGCACTGGCCGTGTGCTCGCAGCATCGCGGGGCAGCTACGCCTGCCCTCTTCGGGGCAGAAAATAGTGTTCAAAGTTGGAAAGATACGCCTCAAAACCCTGGGAACCCAGGGCAGGTGCAGGCTGGCAACGCTCCCGCCTGCCCTGGAATGAAGGGGCCGCGGTCCAGCCCCGCAGGGCTGCGGTGACACAAATGCCACCAAAAGCCACCGCAGGCAGAGCGGGCGCACAGACAGCTCCTCACCAGCTTTCCGGTGAGATTACGGAGGAGTCACGGCCGCCCACGGCTGTCCCCAAGCC
>NW_010102891.1:9167-9681 GCF_000699245.1 Pterocles gutturalis
GGGGGTGAGCCTCGCCCCCCTCACCCTCACGGCGCACCACCAGGAGCAGCCGCACCAGGAGTGAACTTTCTGGGCACGTCCCTACATCCCACACTGTCCTGCTGCCGGTTCCAGCTCCTCTGGGACCACCCTGTCCCCCCTACACCTGCGCAGAGCCATCGGAGGCTTTTCTCCAGGTTTTTGATTGTTCCCTCTGGCCCCACCGCAGCTGCGGGGATGGGGAAGAACTCAACGAGCAGCTCCGGTGGTGCCTCTGCCAGCCTGGCGACGGCGAGGCCACGGGAAACACGGAGCCTGCGGCAAACCCTGTGCTTGGGGGGGGGCAACCACCACCCTTCCTGGTACAATCCTGCCAGAACCAGGGACAGCAGAGACACGGCGCCTCGGACCCGCTGCCCCTGAGCCACCGCCCGGGTGCTGCTTTCATTGGAAACGGGAAGAAGACAGACCACCCAGTGCCTCCTTTTATCATCCTTTACAAGAAGCAAAACCAACCCATCCAGGACTATAAACC
>NW_010102891.1:9692-10004 GCF_000699245.1 Pterocles gutturalis
CACACGACTTTCGGGGCGTTTTCCAGCTCCCCGGGCTTACCGACGCAGTTGTCGCAGACGCTGCAGTGGGAGGTGCGGGGAGGACGGAACATTTTGCAGGTGTAGCAGTACTTGAGCTTCACCACGTACTTGTTGATCACCACCTCCATGGTGCGCGCCGGCGGGCGGTAGCTGGAGGTCCCCATGCTGTCTGCGGGGGCGAGGGGGGACACCCAAGCCCCCCGCGTGCCCCCGAGCTGCGTCCCCGCAGGGTGAGGGATGCCCACGGGCTCTGCGGATTTGAATCGGAGGCAGAGAGGCGGCTCAGCCTGC
>NW_010102891.1:10034-13257 GCF_000699245.1 Pterocles gutturalis
AGCTCCAGGCAGCTCCTCGCAGCAACATTTATGTCCTTCTCTCGTCCCTTCAACAGCAACGCCGCCGGGACGCCAAGAGGAAGGAATATCTTGAGAACATCAAGCAATTGATAAACAGCGAGCGTCCGAGCAGCAGCGTTACCGTGCCCAGGACACCGGCTCGTCGCTGCACATCTAAGGGATCACAGCGTAATCTGCTCACACACGCCTGGTTCCTCCTCCCCAGGAAGCACCCGGGTCACAGGAATCAGGGAAACCCCAGAAGCTCCCGACCCGCAGCTGGAGCCAGTGGCACCGCCAGGCTGCGGGGACACGTTTCTGTCACCGCGGGGGAGCAAGTGTCCGGGCGGATGGCGTTGAAACCTGCCGTGTGTGTTAGCAGCACAAGGGGATTCCTCCTCCTCAGGGTCCAAACTGAGGATATCTGGGGACAGCACAAGTGCCACCCGTGTGTGCTGGCACGTCCACTGGGGACCTGCAGCTGGAGGCTGGCTCTCTGCTCAGCAAAACCCCGGATCACGATTGCATTTTGGGGGTTATTCCTTTCTTTTAGTCACTTTTAGAGGAGCACCTTCCAGCTCCCGGGAACTCTTTGGAAATAGAGATGCACCAGTGAGCACGGGAGGAGGACGAGAACGGGACGATGCCACCAGCCCCGGCTGGCACAGCAGGCAGCACCTGCAGCCAGATCACCGCTTTAGGCTCTTACAGACATGGAGAACTGCTCTGAGGATATCTTAAAATGTTTTTTTTTTTTTTGGTCAGATGTAGAATTATTGCCTTGCAGCCACCCTCAGTGGGGCAGATTCGAGTTGTCTCACGTTGGCTTTGCTAAAGCATCCGTTACTACAGCTCCCACCAGCACGGGCTCCTGGACGCGTGCACCTTCTTGGCTGCCACCGAGCCAGCGTGACAGAGCAGTTTGTACGGGGACAGACATTAGCATACTGTCAGAAACCACAACAATAAAGAAAACCTTACGGCACAGCAGGCTCAATGGCAAATCAGCATCTCCAAAAGCATTATTCCTGGATTAATTACCCCGAGTCCTCACCACCCTGATTTTGCAGAACGAACAGGGTCAGATTCCCGGGAAAGAAGAGCGGCTGAGCCCGAAATGCTCGTGCACACCCACACACAGAGGCACGACCGGACCCAGCACAGCAGAGGGAACACAAGTCTCACCGATCCGCTTCTCCAGGTCAGCAGCCTCGCTGGGGGTGGCTCTGGGCAGGATTCCCGGGTCCCTGAAGCTCGTCTGGAGCAGGCAGCTGATGACAAAGAAGAAGAGGACGGCTGCGATGATGGGGATGGCCAGGGTCAGGTGGCTGGCGAGGAAGGGACAGCTGGTAAAAGAGAAAAAAAATAATAATTGCATTGTTACCAAGCAGGGCTCCAGGACTGGCTGTCGGCTCTGCTGTTACACACCGTGAATCACCACCAGGTGCTGGGCTCAAGCACTTCAGCTTCGCAGAGCCCTCCAGAACAGCGAGGGCCAGCCCAGAGAACACGGGAGCAGCACCTCTGGCACGAAGACAGCAGCACAAGCCCCTCTACGCGACCTCTTTGCCCTTCTGGGATCCCAGAACCGTGTTTCAAAAACCCATCAGCTGCCCCAAAGCCCGTCACCGACAACAGCAGCACCCGGAGGAACACCCCAAGCTCCGCAGAGATCAAAACCGGCATGAACACCATCCCATCGGGTCAACACGTGAAGCTGAGCGGGAGCTTGGCTTCGATTTAGCACAGCTCTGCTGTCTCTGGGTGACTCCTGTGCCCTTCACGGCGTGCCAGCTGTTCGGACGGGGACACCTTCCAGTGGGGACACTGCTGGGACCAGCCCCCAGGCATCTCAGCAGGCGACGCCCGCTCCTGGCCTTGCCGGACCACCCCCTGGGGCTGGTTTGGGAAAGCTGGGGACCGGCGCGACCACACTCCACATCCCGGCAGCTCCGTTCCTCGCGGCAGGACGGGTGAGGACGGTCGAGGGACGCGGCTCCCCGCACGGCGCGGTGCTGGGACCCCTCCCGCCCCTCGCTCTGCTGGGGGATTTGCTATTCTAAGCACCGATAAATACCCAGAACCCAGCCCAGCCAAGCTGCTCAAGCCCTGCTGTCTGCGGGCAGCGTAACGCTGCGAGGCACTGCGAGAGGATTAAGCAACTTTTGTTTCAAGTCCCAAGCTCAGCTGTCCAGAACAAAGCAGCCACCGAGAAACAAAACCCCGTCGGCCCCAGCCCAACGCTGCTGCCGAGCCCCTCGGCCATCCCCCGACAGGGACAGAAGGTCTCTGCAACGAGAGGTGGGAGCTTTGTTGTCCCCCCTTTTCTGGGAGAACCCCTGCATCCCGCTTTCCCCCATCAGGCAAGGAGAAATCACATCCAAAAAGTGAACTGTAGGCACGGGCAGGATGTATTTGTTGTATGTCTGGCAAACCGTACCCTGTGCACCAGCAGCAAGCAGCTAAAATAACAACTGGGAAAGCCCCAGGGCATCTTCAAGCAAGAGAGTGACGAGGCAAGAAGGGAGGGGAGGGCAGACGTCCTCCGTCCTCCGCTCGGCCCCGTACAAAGCGGTTACTGTGCTCGTGCTGCCCGTTACTTTCGGACGCAGTGGGGAAAGCTGTCCGAGAGGCACAGATGACATTAAGGAGTTTTCACGTCGGGATGCTGTTACTGCCTCCCACAGCTGCCTCCCCCTTTCAGCTCATCTCCGTTCATCTCCCCGCCCGCAGGCTCGGGCGGCTTTACCCACAGACTGGCGGAGATAACACCGGGCATGATCCCCCCGATGCCTACAGCAGCAGGAAAAACACCCCCTGCCCTCCTCCTCCTCCCTTCCTCCCTCCACAGAGGCAGCAGAAGCCCTCGGAGGGGTCGGTAACCAGGGGGGCTCCATCCCCAGCCCCTGGGCAGTGCAGGATGTAACGGGGTGCTCTCGGCTCTCCCCTCCTTGGGGTGCCCCCCAAAAGGAAAGGGGCTGGGGGAGGTTCCCCAGACCCCACAACGGGGACAGAGCTCCAGTGCAGACCCCCAGGGTGGGACCCCCAAGGATTTCACCATTTATCACCCAACTTCAACAGGAACACCGGTCCCGCTGCTGCTGTGGACAAAGCCCCCCAGTTCGGGGGTCTCCTGGCCCAGTTTTCTCCTTGCCAGCAGGAGGGGAGACTGGGGAGGGGGTATTTGGAGACCAGGGGGGTATTTAGAGACCAGGGGGGCATC
>NW_010102892.1:0-18275 GCF_000699245.1 Pterocles gutturalis
ATATACATATATATATACATATATATACAGAGACATTGAACATATAGAAAGAGAAATGAGACCATTTCAACCTTGGGTGTCAAAGTGCTGAATCACAGGGAAAACATCAAAAATATCATGTGAAAGAGAAATGGGGAAAGCTTTATAGTTTAGAGTGGGATAAAAGTTTGGCTGAAGATTTTGCTTTGTGCTCTTCCTGTTTACCTGGAGAGGAAAAGAAAAAAGTGTGTTGATGTTATTCAGAGAAGAAGAGTGGCTTTTTTTTTAACTCGAAGAGGATTATTCCAAGTCAATTCAGATGAAGGAAGCATGGAAGCAAGTCCTTCACTCATCACTTCCCCATTCAAGTTTTAACATTTTCTTTCTTCTTCTTCTTTTTTTTTTTTTTTTTTTTTTTTTAAACTGCACTAAATGTGTAGGTTGAGCAGTCGGGAAGGGAAAAGGATACCTGATTCTTAAGGGGTTTTGAGGGATAATGCAACAGCAAGCTGTAAGCCAGGGCTTAGTGCATATACTGTGCTATGGAAAGCACTTGCTTGCGTGTTGCAAATCCTAAAAATTCCCTGAGGTTCTCTGGCTGCCTCTTTCTACAGTGAATCCCACAAGTACATTAGGGAGTGCACTCATTCCCTTTTCACTTCTCAGAAACCACAATTCACTGTGAAAATGTTTTCCATGGTGCTTGAAGGGATTGCATCAATACCATTTACTGTACCAGAATGCACATTAAGAGAGTGCACCTGACCTCTGCCTTAAGAGCTGATGAACAGTTAAGGGAAAAGGACAGACACTAAAACTTGCAGAATTCCCACTACTCAGCAAACCTTTGCCTCCCTGACTTATGAAAAAGGAGACTGACCATCTAAATCATCACAAGAATTCCCTTACTTTCTAACTCAGCAGTCACAGAATGACTATTAAATACACCTCTGGGAAACTTTAGGTTTATTGATGCATGCTTGATGTGCATTTGAAGTCCAGCTTGTGGTACATGTCCAGAATATTGAGTGACTGATGTGCTCTGCAAAAAAATCTTCAGGATCAAAGTTTCATTCTTAGGTGAAGGTTGTTATGAGAGAGAGAGATTTGCTTTTCAGCATGATCAGCCAGAATCAACAGTTACATCTTGTCCATTAGGGGCCTGAAACCTACTCTGAGTAAAACGTATGGTTGCAGTTTCCCATAGCCTTCTTTTGATGACTGTAAATAAAAAGAGTTTAGAAATACTATGGAAGTCTCTTTCCTATAACGCAGGTTTACACCCACAAGTGATATATCATGCTAGCTAAATGTTTATATAAACATAGATGTATATAAAATAAATAGTACTGTAGAATTTATATGTTTCATTTGAGTTTCAGGTCAACATACTGCTTTGAGAATGAGACATTGCTTCAATTGTACAGATTCCTAAGTGAGAGTAAGTCTCCAGTCTTTACTAAAAAGAACATTTATTAAGTGCTTTCCTATTCTGAGAGGAGGATAAATCTACGGTTTGTGTGCCACATGATATCCCAACCACAAGTGCCAAGCAATGTCTGCCACTGCAAGGTTATTCTCCACACCAAAAGTATGTTTACACATTGTCAACGTGACAGAAAAAAAGGTACCTGTTGTGCAAGACAAATATTGTTCCCTGTTTAATATGCATATACACAGACAATGACAACCAAAAATGACTGAAAAAGACCAGAAACAAAACTATTATTTAGAAGAATGTTAACAAGTGTCTCTTCTTTCCTGGTTTTTGTAACACTCATAAACATAGAGGAGCCTATGCTCATTCCAAGACGTTCAGGTCTGGGAAGGCTAAAGTCTCTTGGTCTCAAGTGCCAAAACATTAAAAACAAAATTAATAAAAAAACCACGCTTGAATGCCAAAATTGGTGGCAATGCTGATACACATAGTTTTGGTCTAATGTGGGATGTTTTATATCAGCCACAAATACATTCTGTAAGCAGTATTTCATAGTTTTCCACTGTCTTCAGGCAAAATACAGACATCCAGACTCACAGTGAAACATAAATGTGAAAAAGTCCAATGGCACAGAGCTCTAGCTTTTCTTTAACAGTTTTGCTAACTTCTTGACAAACCTTTCCTGTCTTTAGTTAAGTGTCTTAAAATGTGTAAGGAAAAAAAAGAAACAAGTAATAGACACCAAACTTGTTTAGCAGCAGAAGAGAGGACTTCCTGAAATTTCAAGTTGATGAAGTGCGTCACAAGTTGGCACAGACGATATATGAAGGTTATTCTTCAACTCATACTAAAATTGGAGCAGTTGTGACTGATGTATTGGCTCTTCCATGTCAACTGAGAAAATAAGAGTTGAAGCAAATGACACTGATGAATGTTGCTATGGGCACATTTGACATTAAGCATGTCATAATGGCTCAAGTTCCTGAAAGTTGTCAGTGGTATTTAAAGTTGCAAGAGTTTACTGATCTGATGGAGTAACAGGAAGAAACATTCCTGGATTTCCTCACTAGAGCAGTGAAAATAAAAACCTTAAGCATATGAATAATTTTCACTGGTGTTCAGATGACACCAGGGCCAATTTTTGAGAAACCAGTGAAATAGCATGTTTAATGAAATGTGAAAACCATCATAATACAACCGTCATAATGCAAGAGCTTCAGGACATTGAGTTAACAGTGCAAAGTGCAAGACAGAAAAGTAAAAAAAAAAAGACAAGGTGGTATTTTTATAGTATGTAGAAGTGTCTTTCCGTGTTAACCATCTGAATGCAAGAACTGAACAAATTCTGTAAGTCTGGCAAAAGACAGTGTAAGGAAGCCCTGACATATAGAAGCATCTGATGGTTTCTTCTGGCTATTGGCATCTCTTGCACAGTTATGATCCCCTGAAATCACACAATGACATTCTTTCAGGAGTGAAATTCCAAGACCTCATTGTAGTTACTACATCACCACTAACACTTCTAAATTAATTTTCAAGGGAATAAATAAATAAATTATGCAATTGTTGAGACTGAAGAGGCAGAACTTAGAAATACCAAAAGCTAGCAGTGCATGAAGTGTTGAAGGTATTCATTGTGCTCAGGTCAAAAGAAATGCTGAAAGAAACTCTTTAATAAAGCTGTTGTGCATACCACAACTTCAAAAATGTTGGTATTTTATGGTACTTGGGTAATGTAATTTGGAAAATGGAATTTCCTCAAGAATTATAGAATTTTGTTCTGGCTGACTTTGGGCACGATTCCAACATGTATCTAACATCCTGGGCTAAAACACTTCTTATTTCTCTTCTTATTTTGTAAATAATCCTCCTCCTCCTCTGATGACAGTTTTTTTGAGTGAGGTGTTATGGATAAGATACTTACCAATTCCCTTGAAGACTGTAAGAACAACAGTTAGACGGAGCCAGTGCCAAAACAGTTAGACAATATAGTGAATTCAGAAGGTGTGCTCCTGTGTTTTTTCTGGTAGATCCTTTTGTTCATTGCTTAGTTCTAGCTGGAAAAATGTTTGCTGTCAGCTCTGTGTACTTCCTTGTTTCTTTGGGTTATTTTCATTGGCTAGCACACTAAAGAACAGAGGCTTTCCATGATGTTTGTAAAAAATACGTTTACTATTTTCTGCAAAATTCAAGCAACCTTAGAAGAAAAAGTGACAGCTAACTGGTGTTAAACTACACCAAATTATCTCCCAATTACAACATAATTCAGAGTTACACGTCAAAAAGAGGTTGCTCTAAATACAAGTTTATGAAAAAAAAATGTTCAATTTCATGCTTAAGTCTTTCATTAGACTCCCAATTTTTCTTCTTTTCTAACTCAATAATAACTTAATGAAAATAATTTTTAAAAGTGTTTTGGAGTATCCAGGTGGGTTGTTTACAATGATTATTTTACACCTGTGTAGCTGAATTGGAAAAACTAATTAGTTTTGAAGTTCCCAACCATATTCCACTTCATAAGTGAGGAGGAGTTAGGATGTGGGAGCAGAGGGAAACAAGGAATGGGCAGAGCATTGGCTTAATTTCAGTTCTTGGCTTGAACATTGAGGCAAATGGAACAAACAGCACCGTTTGCGCTGACACAGGCAGTGCGAAATAACAACTGGAAAGGAGTGTCATCCAGGAGCCTTTTGCAGTGCATGTCAACATTGGCATTATTGGCCCATCTGTCTTACAAGCAGTGTCACATTTTCTCATATGCAACAGACTCAGCATTCACAAGCAGCTACAGCTCCTGTAATAGTTGCTGCTATTGAGCAAGGGTGAAACAGAGAGAAAATTGGGCTTCAGAGACACTGTATGTCCCAGATCACATTTACTTGTGCATTTTACAGGACAGAATCTAGTTCAACAGGGACATTTGCAGTCATGCAGATGTGTTTCTGGCAGCTATAGGTTCTAGAGAGCCTTTGAAAGTAGGGCTTGTTATTTCATCGCTGCTGCCTGGAGATCTGGGTACTGAAGGAGGAATGGACCTGGCAATGGCACTTACAGTGAGGCAGGAACATGATAGGACTGCAGCTGAAGTCAGAGACTTTAAAAGCTTGACTGATGAAGGTGAGTGAAATCTGGAGAGCTGAGGCTGATATTTGTCACCAGGAGCCAAAAGATGACAGAAAAACTGGAAAATGCTGTCAGGAATAGCTAAGAGGTGTGGACATGAGACATTAACAACCTCTGAGAACGGGCAGCCAGGGAATTCAGCAGATATTTGAAGATAAAAAGAGACGCTGAGGGAAAAGGACCCATTGGGAATTTAAATATAGGCAGTACACTTGGGAGGGTGTGAAGCCATGAGAGTAATTAAAATGTTGAATTTACATCTATAAAATAATTCAGCATGAAATATTAATGAGGGTACAATTCTTGGTCCTGAGCCTTTGATTGCCTAAAATTCAGTTGTCACTTACAGAAATCTCTACATTGATCTTTTTAAAGCAAAAAATAATTTTTTAAAAAGGAAATTTTATGTTATTTGAATGCTATTTTCAGTTTTCAGTTGAATGTGATACCAGTGATCCGTCCGCACTGTGCCAATAAAGATCCAGAGAAGCCTATTGACCACTCATAGAAAGGGGACCACACATTTATTGCCTAGTACTCAGTCTGGCGTATTTACATCCGCCATACAATTATTGCAAATGACAGACTGATTTGGTTGTGGCTTTTATCACTTCAGTCATTGCTCTTAGCATAAAGCAGTATTGTTTGCACGTCCACATTTTGTCTTTCTACGATATCATTGTCTCTATTCCTTACTTCATTAATGTATGAGCTTTTAATACACAACTAACATCAACTGAGATAAAAAGAAGATTTTCAACTGATGTAAAATTACTTGATGAAAAGGATCTATGTAAAAGCAATAATTATTTAAATTGGAGCTAATGCTGGTTACTCAATGTATTTGAACCTCCATTAGTAAAATATTTGTAAAAGAGAATAATGTTTTTTCAGTAAGGTACGGCTGCTGACGGGGAGACAGATCGTCCTGTATTGCATCAGATCATAGACTCTCATGTGGCTATGTTAGTACAACAAGTAGATCAATTCAATCATTGCACAGCGTGGTTTTTTTGTGGTTTGTTTTTTTTTTTCAAAAAACAAGGCCAAAATTAATTAGATCAACAGGTTTTTAGAGTCCTAATTGAAATTTCTTGTTTGATGATGATAATGATAGCTTTAATTATTGTAGTTTCCAAACATGCCACATGAAACCAGAGCTCTAATGTGCTAGACGCTGCACAGAAAAGGAACATACAACAAAAAGTAAAGATTATTTGCAGAAGGGGGCTGTAAAAAAAATTCACATTCTCAACTGGAACTTCAAGCACGGCTATAGGTTTCTTATATCTTCACATGCCTGGTATCATCACACTGATCCACTAAAGGTGGTCTCAGAAGCATGTCCTAAGAGCATCTATGTCTTGCAGACTTTCATTAAAAGTAAAAAAATGGGTCAGGGTTATCAAAACTCTCTTATACTTTTGCACTGCATAACCCTGAGAGGATAAAGAGTAGGTATACCCAGAATAGTGAATGTCACAAGAATTCCCATAAAATATAATTTTACCATGATATTAAAGACTGTATGATTACGCTTGAACAGGAAGATTGGGATAAGATGAAGAATCTCACTCTCGCCATTTCCTATCTTGAGAGTGCTTTTTTTGTTTTGTTTAAAATCTTTTGTATGTGTTTTGAAGGAGCTTTCCAGACTTTCAAAAACAAAGTGCAAAAGTAGATATTCCAATAAATGTCATCATATTAGCATCAACATACACAGAATCTTTAGGTCCTATATGCAGACCTTCCTTGTTTGAATTTATGAAGTAACTTAAATTGGGAATAGGTTGTCATGCAGTAGGAGAGGGAGAAAGCAGATTAGAAAACCATCTAGAAGATAACCAATACATATATGTCTTCAATATGGATTTGCCAAGAACAAATCGTGTCAGACTAATCTAATTGCTTCTTTCTATTCCAGGCTAACAGACTTATAGAGATGAGAAACTGTAGTCTTTTGGCAGTCTTCAATGATATTCTAGTAAACAACCAAAGCAAACATTTTCTAAAAGAAACTGTTAAATGCTGGAGGGAAACTGGTCAGAAAACTATGTTTGGATAGAAGGTATCAATTATTCACTGTCAAAGTGGAAAAGTTCAAAGAGAAGGGATAAGAGACACCTGGCTAAGAAAAAGACCCACGCTGTAGCTGCACACGTGCTACTGATGTTATTTTCTTATGAGTAATATCATACAGAGACATATAAATTAAAACATGGCTTCTAAAATATATGAAAATCAGTAAGCTCTCATCTAGAGTACCACAGGCACAGTACTTCAAGAAAGATTGGATCAATTTGAGTTCACAGAACAACAGCAAGCGTGGCAAAGGTCTTAAAAACATGACTTACTAAGATTATAACCCTTCTGTGTGATTACTGGGATCCTCCTCATCTCTTACCATTTTTCTGTCTTCTCTCCATCTTCCTTATGAGGATTTCAGTTCCCTTCAGTATCCATCTTCAGGCAGTTTCCATCACCTCTGCCCTTTTCTTCTTTCCTCCAGGCTCTTTCAAAATAATTTATTTGCTTTTCTGTGTTTTAGCTGTCACATCCATATTTGGTTATTATAATAATTCAGATAGATTATTCCTGGGTGTCTGTAACTAAGCAGAGTTACTGAAAGCAGAGGAGAGATAGAGAGATGGTCAATACGAGGTATTGAGATGGGGTGAAAGGAAAATCTCAGGGCATGTGAGACCTCTGACTTTTTTAGCAGTTAATAAACCACTTTAAAACATCTACTAGGATCTTACCATGTAATTGGTTAACACAATTTGGATAGTTCTTATGAGAACAAAAAGATGTGCAGTTCTCACTTCCACTTTCCTAGACCCTGCTGTCATGGTAAATATTTCTTACAGAAAAGGCTGGCCAAATTTTTACATGGCAAAGAAACATAAATAAATGAAATTCCACCTGAGGCAGATACCTAGCATGAAAAAAAAACCCAACCCTCAACTCAAACAGTTTAAGTTTAGTAACGCTGTAAATAACTGAAAGCAAAACCTTATAACAGAAAGTGTTGAGCAATCTTAGTAAAAGGCACTCAGTGTCACAAGCTCTATCTATAATAATTTTTCTGTAGTGTAACTATGTCCTATCCTTCAGGTCTCCAGCTGGAGGCTCATTTCACAGGTATCTCTGTCATTCTGAATAAAGTTCAATGACAACAATTTTGTTAGAACAATGGGTGTTTATAAACAGGAGCTCAGGGGATAACCATGGTAAGAGTATTGTTTTGTCATCTCTCCGGAGTTGCAAGTATACGATTATTTTTGAAAGGCCCTGAAAGACAAATGTCATCCTCTTTTCAAAAGTTGAAAAGCCTACTATTTTTAAATGGTGACTCATTGCTGTACTACTAAGAAATCAAAATTAACAATGAAGTCCCCCTCTAAAACATGAGAAAAGAGAATTATTTCAGATATTACACATAGATTACAGATGAATATGATGAAGAAAATAAGCTATCTTCTCTTGCGCATCAGAATCTGTGCAGGAGCAATTAAAGCTGTGTGGTTTTATTGCTCCATTTCACCTAGCACTATGCAATAGAGAATCTGTATAAGTACAGAGCGGTTTGCTCCCCTTCTCTGGGTGGGAATATATGGGGAGACTTGAGCTTTGTGTTCTTCTGGAAATAAGACCCCAACATTTCTTGTAACATTTCTGTCTTGGCTAAATGGTGTTATTTGCCTTTGTGTTTGCTGCTCTGAAAAAAAGGTTTTGTCTTGGTTGCAGTCCTGTTCTCACCTTAGTCTAACAATTTTCACCTTTATAACGTGTACCATATATAGTCCTAATGACAACAGTATATGTATCTTATACAAAGATCTAACTATAAAATACATTTTTGTCAACTTTCTGTTAAAACATGGAACAGGCAATCAAATGATCCCTATAAATCTGTTGCAACTTTTACCAAGGTTGATGTTTAGTTTCTTGCCGTCACCTTCAATAAATTGTGTAATACTCTCTTCCCTACATATTGACTGCCATTCCTGCCTTCTTTATGGTTGCTTTAAAGTTCAGCCCATGTAACTATACAGTCTTGCAACTGCCAGAAAAAAATTGTGTTTCATGTGGAGAGCACACAGCTCTAAGTCATACATGAATATAAGGAGTTTTTGTCCCTTTTTGGCACAAGGTTGTCTGCATCCAGCTCCATTATCTATGGGGAGAGGTCAGAAACCAACCTTTCCTCAGGAATCCCAAAGGTGATGTTCTCACCTTAAGAAAAAGGTTGACCTTATTAGGCTCAGAATAGCACACTCAGAAGTGCCTGAATCCCATTTCCAGAAGTGATCCATGGAGATACTGTATTATCTGAAATACCAGGTTAGAGCTGAGAATGATGTATTAAAATTGTTCATGTCCTTTAAGAAGGAAGGCACCAGAGCATGCTTTACAGGAAGTATACATCTGCCACTTAGTCTATCATATGTGGATTCTGTGTCAACAGAGATCTATTTTCTTCCTATCCTTCTAAATTGTCTACATTAAATCACTGTGAGAACTAAAAATACCTAAAATCCTTATTAGCATATTTTCAGCACTAAATTATGGCCACACTAAGTTCAGTATCTTTAATATCTGTAATATTCAATTATTTTTAAAGAGTGTAAACTCTGTGTTTTTTACATTCAGCTCCTTTCTCTTAAAATAGTAAACTTCCTTGAGAATAATTGTAAGGTTTAAGAAGATGGTGTTGATGTGGTGGTGCCTGTTTTGGTGACACTGTTTCTATTTAAAAAAGGCTGAAAATTGTTGTCTGTTTATCTTCCTAGATGTGATTTTTAAAATTTGTTTTTAAGATTTGCATCTTGGAGAGATTAGTAGATTAGACAGAAAATTATCATTTACTTCTTGGTGAAGTAATCTCATCTGGGAAATAAATTGTTAACGTAGACATCAATCAGGCAGCTTTCTCCACACCAACTTATGCATTTCAATACTTATTATGTAGTAGACATGTTGCAATTATATAATTTTTAATTTTTCCAGGCTGCTCAGAAAGCAAGAAAAAGTTATTTGAAAGAAAAGGACTTTAAAGTTAATGAAATAATGTGTTCACATTTTTTTACATTTTACCTTAAATATTGTTTAAGTATGATATCTTTTAGTATCCTTATTTTTATACCTTGATTTTTCACTTTTAAATTGCATTCATTTCATGACTTGTGCTGATTGTCAGAGGTTTGCTCATTATAAATCTACTGTATTGACAGTGGTTTATAGCCAAGATGCTGGTCACCTTCAACAGTAGGGCTCATCAGGTCAGGTAAAACACACCTTTTCTACCTCATCACATATTATCACATCATTAAAACCGTGAAAGACCAAATTATTCGATGAATACCCCCCCCCCCCAAATTAAGTTATTGATTAAATCTGAATGAGCTGGAGA
This sequence comes from Pterocles gutturalis, assembly GCF_000699245.1. NCBI lineage: Eukaryota > Metazoa > Chordata > Aves > Pterocliformes > Pteroclidae > Pterocles > Pterocles gutturalis. Next base: position 9,954 of record NW_010102892.1, read on the forward strand.
CATTTGTGATCACTGGAAAGCATGTTGAAGAATTTGAGACTCTATGAGGCTTTAGTTGAGCTTTTTGGTCAGCACACAGATTCTAAATGATTAGAACTTCCTCACTTCTTTTTGAGGATACACCTACACTGGACCCTGTGGTGTTTAGTCTCAATATACCTCATTAGATACCTGAACTATGTGTCTGCTTGGACATAGAATTCTTCTTAGACCTATAGTACTCTTTTTCTCAAAGTACTGTTCTCAGTAGGTAAAGTACCTATAAAGAAGATGATACTAACACAGCTGTACTTTTTCTAAATATGCTAGAATTTTGCCATATAAATAGATCCTAAGATCTCACAGAGCATCAGGAGAACTTCTTGGTTATGCAGTATTCCTGGATATCATGAACTTGTTGGAAGGATCTACAGCTCTTTACATTGTCATACTACAGGAAATACAACCAGATTCAAAGTCTTGTACTCAATCTGAAGATATTCAGTGAGCACATGGATGAGACCATTTACAGGTCTCTTGTTGACAGTTTCTCCTATAATATAAATAAACCATAAGCAAAAAAACCTAAAGTCTGACTAAAGGTCCTTGAGGATCACCTGAGACCATAGAACGAACTGCAACAAAGACAAAAATCCTTGACAAAATTCACCTCCAAACAGAAGGCACCTTTCTGTAAAGGTGTGGTGTTTTGCTTTGTTTTGTTTTTTGTTTGTTTGTTTTTTTCAGGTATGGGGGGTTTTCTTTTTGTGTTTTTTTTTTTTTTGTTTTGTTGGAGGTGTTTTTTTTTTCCTTTTACTGGAAAACCATAGCAACAAACCTCCATAAAGCAATAATATTAGCCCAAATTAGCCATTTCTCCACCTGGAAAGAGAAAAAAAACAAAAGACAAATTTCAGATGATTTCTTAGTCGTGTTGCAACCCTACTGGAGGGTGTTCAACTGTTCTGATGAGTGCTATAAAGCCTGGGTAAAACAGACTAAGAACAGAACTTAACCACCTAGGAAAATAAGGTTAATTCCCATTTACTACCACTAATATCTAGTAAGTGTTGTCAATAGCTTCCTTGTTACTCAGGTGTCAAGCAATTAACACAAGTCTATTGGACTCATAGGTTATATAAAAGCCTGTCCTTGACAGTTTTACTGTTAGTAAAACGGTTACCTTGATAGTAGAACCATTAGCATTATTTGTTTGGTTATTATCCTTTTTCCCTCTCCAAATACTGCAGATAAAAGAACTCAAGTAGATGTACAGTGGAAGCAACTTTTGAATATTTGATGCAGACAACGTGCTAGGGTATTGAAATGGCTACTAGAAATGTAAAACTACAGTGAGATCCAGAGAACAGAATAACGGTCAAGATGTATATGTTTTCCCATTATTAACATTTTCAGCTGAGCTATAAGGTACATGTTGTTTGCAAGAACTCAAGAACTTTTGCATGGCTGTGTATTTGTGAAATACTCTTAACGGGCAGTGAGAGATTACAGTCTGTAAGCTGATACAAGCAGCTATTATTCTTGGACTGGAGTTCAGAGCCACTTTTGAACAACAAAAAAAGTCATTTTTTAAATATTGCAATTCTGCAAATAAAAACCATAGGATTAATTTTTCAACATATTGCGAGACTGGTAGGGATGCAAAGAGGCACCCATAAAATGGAAGTAAAGAGAAATAAAGGAACTTTACAAAATTATACAAGAACTGGGATGCCCACATTAAATAATTCATAAATATTCTTCACCTCTGAGGGAGAAAAGTAAAAGAAAACAGGACATGGTTAATCTACTACTGACATTTTTCTCTTCAGAAGAACTAACAATACTAAGATTTGGGAAAATGGCTAACTGATCATTTTGCCTTATGACACATACAGTATGAAGAGAGCAGGCTGTCAAAGGGAGAAGAATTCTGGCTAATCATTATACATGATTTTGGAAAACTCAAAGAGTATCATATGTGATCTCTATCTAAAAATGTATAAAAGGTAAAATTTAAAATCAGCAACAATTTTTAAGAAAGCTTACATAGCTCTGAAGCATTTATTTCATATTTGAAGCATTTGCTTTACTTCTTGGAAAATAAATTATTGTTTCTGAGGTTTTTGTTTGATTATTTGTTTATCTTAAGAAATTTATTCTTGGTGCATTGTCTTTTCAGTTCAAATTGCACTCAAGACACAAGATTAGTCAATCTTTCTGACAGAAAGATTTATGTCCGTACAGAAAATTCCACAGCAGATATCTGTTCTTAAAGTTCTCACTGATAGGAAAAAAGGTAAATTAATCTTATTTCTGTAATGCTGAAATTATAGAACTTTTCTTAAGGTGATCTTATTGCAAATAGTCATAATCTTCTTATTCTTGAAATGCAAATTGACATTTTCTGTAGTTAAATGATCAAGTCATAATCGCAATTTTGTAAACAAACTGATACATCAAAAGGAAAGAAGCAGTCCAGCAAATCAGACTAATAGCAGTCATTAAAGTTTTAACAAAACTGACCTTTGGAAGATTTAAAACAGTTCTCTAATATTTGGAAAAGCTGATGTAAAAAGTAAAAAAGCGTATTTTTATGATCTGTGGTATAAGTCTGTTGAAATCTATAGCTACTACTGTTAGCTAGTTTTATGTCTAGCACTATAAAATATATAATTATAAGTAAAAATCTTTCTTGTCAGATGTGAATTATCTAGTGTTATAAACAAACAACATGTACATTTCATCTATATATCATAACAATAATCTTTGTACTTTTTTTACAAACACCTATGGCTAAAGCCATCCTAAATGTATCACCGATTGAATATCTAAATATTTAAGTATTGTTAAAGAATTTGCCCAAGATTCCCAGTCCTCTAGATGAGAAACAATATACTCATTATGTTTAGCAAAGAGTTGCCTGAAGAGATTGGTTTTGTACCATGACTGACAAGCTAGGTTCTATTAAGTTGTAAGTATTAGATTTGTTAAGGATGTTGAACTGTAGTTCCCATGCCAAAGTCTTTACCTTTATGATGTCTATTCTGAATTGAGCAATAACCAGAAATTTTGCCCCTTGTCGTATGACTACAGTCCTTGGTAAAAAGACTCTCTCCATCTTTCTTTGTTCCACCTTTACATATTGAAAGGCTGCAATAAGGTCTCCCCAGGTCCTTCTCTTCTCCAGGCTGAACAACCCCAGCTCCTTCAGCCTCTCTTGATAGGAGAGATGTTCCAGCCCTCTGATCATTTTAGTGGCCCTCCTCTGGACCTGCACCAACAAGTCCATATCTTTCTTGTAGTGATTTAGTACCTCTTCTCAAGAGAAAGGAGCAAGAAGCTATTTGACTACTCAGAATAAAAGATGTTACCAAATATCAAAAAAAGTACATTACACATGATCATGAATATTTTTAATAAACGCACAGCCATATTCAGTTCACTACAATTATTGCACCCCATAGTATCACAATTACTGTTTCTAATTGTTGACAGTAATCTGTCTTTGACAAACTCACATTCCTGTGTCTGACTGTTGCATGTGTTGGATTTGCAAATGTAATCACTTCAGAAGCAACAACTTTGGCTGTAAGCAGGCCATTTGTGCCGAATTTTCAGCTTATCAATAGCTGTGCAAATGTACTCACATTCAATAACACACATTTGAGGACTGGTCTCCTAAGACCATAAAAATTACCAAATGTAGTAAATTCACCATCTTGAAATCAGAAGACTTTAAGCAGGATCTCTAGAACTTATATTTATCTACTCAAGGCAGGAGACTTCAAATTGCTTTGCAAGAGTTTCTTATGTTCATGACAACCAAAGGGGTTTATTGCTTGTACAGCCATATAGTCACACCAGAGTTAAAAGGAGAAATAATGATGGTATTTTTTAATCTTTGAATACTTCCAACAGCATATTCAGATTTCATAAATTAAATACAATCAGACTGTCAGCCCTTCAAAGCCTTAGGAAGTATATGCTATGGTTTAATAATTAAAATATGTTTTTATTTTCATAAATCAGCAAACTCATTCTTTACTGTATTTTCTAAAATGCATCATGCACTATAGAAATACACTACAGATGTAGAAACTCTAGACAGTAAGCTACCAATCTGGAAAACTGTACCTACAATAGTGACTGCCTATGCTATGCATGGTCTAAGTTTATTCTAGTAAATAAGGATGCCAAGGCCAAGAGTCACATCAAACACTAGATAGGAAGCACAGCAAAGGCACAGAGCATGAGCTCACACAGCACTTTCCAGAGGGAACTCATCTTAAGGAGTGTTGAAGCAGTGCTTCTTAAAATTTCTCTGATTTCCTCACTGTTGTGGGTTAACCCCGGCTGGCAGTTCAGCACCAGACAGCTGCTTGCTCACTCCCCCAACAATGGGGTTGGGGGAAAGAATCCGAAGGGTAGAAGTGAGAAAACTTGTGGGTTGGGATAAAGACATTTTAATAGGTAAACCAATCCAAAATAAGGAATTAATTCACTACTTCCTGTCAGCAGGCAAGTGTTTAGCTACTTCCGGGAAAACAGGGCTCCATTATGAATAATAGTTACTTGGGAAGACAAATGCCATCAGTCCAAACAGCCCCTTTCATCCTTCTTCCCTGCAGATTTTATTACTGAACACAGTGTCATATGAACTGGAATATCCCTCTGGTCAGTCAGGGTCAGCTGTCCCAGCTGTGTCCCCTCCCAAATTCTTGTGCATCCCCAGCCTCCTCACTGGTGGGGTGGTGAGAGAAACAGAAAAGAAAGGCCTTGGTGATGTGTAAACACCATTCAGCAACAGCTAAAACATCAGTGTGTTACCAACACTGTTTTGGTCACAACTCTGAAACATAGCTTCTTACAAGCTACTGTGAAGAAAATTAATTCTATCCCAGCCAAAACCAGTACACCTAGTAGTACAGTGAAACAGAGTGAAAGAGCAGAGAGCTCCAGCCTAACAAACTGTGCCTGACAGTGTGCTTGTGATAAATATCCACGCTGTTACCACCTGCAGTTCCTTTTTCTTCATTAGTGTGGTCACATCACCTTCCCTTGCACATTTTTGGACATATAGCAGCCTTTGCAGGCTTGTACCTTGTGCTTTAGGTACTCTGCAAACATGTTGAATTATTATGCAAATTTTATAACTAAACAGTCATAACCTTCCTTATCTTGAAACCATTTCTATGCCAAATACTGTGTGAAAAAAATAATATTATTTGCAGAGCCTTTAGAGTATGTAGTCTAGTCTGCTTTTTCACCATTGACATTCAAATTGACAGGTACTACTACTACTGCCAAGCGCTTATAGCTTAGGTGCACTTCACCCCACTGGAATCTACCGGTTTATATTTTTTGCCCTTTACGTGCAAATTCCAGTTTGCCATCATACACATTTAGAAGATGTATCAGGATCTTTCTCTAAACCATTTGTTAACTTTTATGTTATCAATGTTACTTTCTCATATACTATAAATGCCATCATAGCTTGTGTCATTTTCTAGAGTCTTAGCTATTAGAATCTTAGCTAAATATGTCATTTTGCCTTGAAATATCAGCAGATGCTAGCACTGTATAATTTGCACTAATAGGGTCACAATTTAAAATATGAACTCTGGTAGCTGCAAAATCTGCAACTCTAGATGCGGAAAATCTACATAAGCAATTCACTGATACCCCTCTGAAAATGAATGTGCAAAGGCTTGGGTGATTATTTGCAGATAAATCAACATAAGATAGATGTAAATATTAAACATGGAACTCAATTGAAAAAAAAAATTTCTCACTTACAGATGAGTGAGAAATAAGCTTGCAATTCTGGAGCAGTTTATGTGAGGGCCTTCCCCATGTCAAAGCATGGGGCATCTTGGCTTAGGATCGTAGCACCAAAGAGACATCAGCTTCAAAGCACACTGAGAGTCTGGATTAGCACATTAGGAAAGTAAATACCATGCACCCTCACCATATGCCAGATAATACAGCAGAACGAGGAAGAGGGAGAATGGACTCATCTGATGCTATGAAATTATAAGACTTCTGTGGTGGGTTGACCTTGGCTGAATGCCAGGTGCTGACCAAGGTGCTCTCACTCCCCCTCCTCAGCAGGACAGGGAGAGAAAATTAGACAGAAAAGCTCTTGGGTTGAGGTAAGGACAGGGAGATAGCTCACTAAACACAGCCACAAGCAAAACAGACTCGACTCGCAGAAGATTGGTTTATTCACAATTAAAAAACAAATATTAGAGTAGGTTAGAGAGAAAAAAAATATTAGAGTAGGTTAGAGAGAAACAAATACAAAAGTGCAGTCAGTTCACAATGCTTTGTCTCTGCAGCTCCTTGGTCCATGGTCCATGGGTCTACGGGCCACAGTTCCTAACAGAAAACCTGCTCCTGTGTGAGCTCCTCCCCACGCCCACAGCTCCTACCAGGAACCTACTCCTACATGGTCTCTTCATAAGCTGCAGCTTCCTTCAGGGCACATCCACCTGCTCTAGCATGGGGTCCTCCATGAGCTGCAGGGGGACAACCATGGCCTCTCCATGACTGCAGGGGAAACTCTGCTCCAGTGCCTGGAGCACCTCCTCCTCTCATTCATCACTGACTTTGGTGTCTGCAGGGCTGTTTCTCTCATATTTTTCCCACTCCTCTTCTCTCACAGCTGCAGTGCAGCATTTTTTATGCTTTCTCAAATGCATTTTCCCCGAGGTGCTGCCAGCATTGCTGATGGTCTCAGCTTTCCCCAGCAGCAGGTCTGTTTTGGAGCCAGCTGAAACTGGCTCTGTCTGATATGGGGCTGCTCCTGGTGTTTTCTTACTGAGGCCATCCCACTGCCAAAACCTGACCACATAAACCCAATGCATCTCCTAATTACATCACACTGTGAACTAAGGAATTATTTCATTTCTGGTCAGATTCATGGCAGCACAGATCCTTTATGCAACAGAAGCAAAGAGTAAACTCTCATTCTAACCCTCAATGAATGACCTCTCTTTCCGAAGCATAATTTTACAGTTGAAGTGTAGAGTCCTCTATATCCTTATTTCTATGAGCAATTTTTCCTCTTTGCATTTCACCTCTGTACTCAGTACACTCACTGGGTATAATTGCATGCCCATAGATACTGGTAGAGTAAATGCTGGCCAGTTTGAGCTCAGATACATTGCAGATAAAAGATCACCATGAAATCCTCTTCTAAGCTCAGTACAGTGAGAGCTTTGCCCATGAGAACAAACAATAGCTGAACACATCTTTCTAATCAACTTCTAACTCACAGTTTTCTGTGCAAACTTTCCTAATATAATTCTTAATTGCTGGAAGACCAGATAAGCTGGAATTAAGTGTGACATAAATAAAAGCAGGAGGGGGGAGCAAGACAGTAGCCTAGAGCTTGTTCAGCTCTTGTGAAGAGAGATGAAAACAATTTAACTTTGCTTCAGTACTGATGTGGAAACTGGTCTGGAATAGATGCTTCCCCAGACTCTAATTAAAAAAGAAAAAAATGGAAGCAATGAAGGTCATTGTTGAAAAGGCATGTTCTTATTGATAACAATATAATTTGTAGCCGCTTTCAAACTAAAGTATGCTTAAATGGCTAATTAGAACATCCAAATAAACACTTTTAGAGTAAAAAGCCTTTTCTTCCTGTAGACACATTTCTCAGGGATGTCTTTAACGCTGACTGTTCTTCAGGGAATTAATGTTTAAACAGTTAGATAATTAACAGTCTGTCTAAATAACCCTGATTTTTGTTGTGCTTAGCTTTTGATTAGCTTTAATCCTTATCTTTGCTTCATGTCTGTATTTAATGCCCTGCAGAACTCTCCTGAAATGCAAATTTGAAATTGTATCTGTGAAAATATTGCAACATAGTAAGTACAAATATTTCTTTCAATTCAAAAGAACTATTTTCTTCATCTGTATTATGATTTTAAAATAAATATTTAAACAACTATGTTTTCACTAATATAATTTTTTTCCTGAAAAACTTTTTATACAAGTATACTCTCATATTTTTTCTTAGTTTTATCTCTGATTCTTCCATATAATCTCATACTATAATTTCCCCCCATTTTATTAGGCATTAGGAATAATACAACAAAATATATATAAGAAATTAGACAGAACAAGACATGTGCAAGACTGTTAGTTCTAAACAAACTATGAGTGGTGATACACTTCTTTAAACTACACAGATGTTGCTTAGACTACTTATGAAATAAAACAACATATTTGGGAAAACGAAGATTGGTTTTATACAAACATGTCTAAATTTCATAGAATCATAGAATGGTTTGGGTTGGAAAGGACCTTAAAGATCATCGAGTTCCAACCCCC
>NW_010102892.1:18299-24497 GCF_000699245.1 Pterocles gutturalis
CCCCCTGCCATGGGCAGCGACACCTTCCACTAGCCCAGGTTCATCAAAGCCTCATCCAGCCTGGCCTTGAACACCTCCAGGCATGGGTCATCCACAACTTCCCTGAGCAACCTGTTCCAGTGTCTCACCACCCTCACAGTAAAAAATTTCTTCCTAATATCTAATCTAAATCTACCCACTTTTAGCTTAAAACCATTTCCCCCATTCCTATCGCTACACTCCCTGATGAAGAGTCCCTCCCCATCTCTCCTGTAGGCCCCCTTGAAGTACTGGAACGCTGCTATAAGGTCTCCCCAGAGCCTTCTCTTCTCTAGGCCAAAGAAGCCCAAGTCTCTCAGCCTGTCCTCATACGGGAGGTGCTCCAGCCCTCTGATGGACAATTTATTTGTAGTGAGTGAATACATTTTCCCTACTACAGTACTTGACATGTAGCTGTTTAAATCAAAAGTGCTGAGAAAACTGAATTAATCCTGTAAGTATTTAAATTATCTTCTTGCTCTATTTTTTGTTTTTTTCCTATCTTCAGTTATTTACTGCACTGATGGTTTTACTAGGTGGGCGTGTTAACACAATTCAGTTTTAGCCATACAAATTCCTTTTAGCATGACTAACAAAGGGGCTCACTGAACAGCCAGTGGCCCCCTTATGAACAGATGGCAGAAACTGATGCTGTTAGCATCGGAAGACCCATTAAACTCTGGTGAGACTGCAGGGGGTAATTCTGCATCCATCCCTGTAGAATATTACTTCTCAATGCACTGATTTAACTATGCATGAGAAAACTGAAAGTAACTGCAGGGGGAGGTGGCTTTTTCCCTCCTTTTGATCTTTTGAGCTTCAGATGTGCTAAGAGACTGTAGCATCCACTGGTAGAAGGGAAGAATTCAGTCTGATCTAAGAACTTAAGAAGGAGAGCTGTACCTAGCATTCTATTAAAGGTTTAAATAAATACATGATCCATGCAGAGGAGAAAAGTTTCGTTGTTAAACAGTACATTTGGAGATAGTTGAGCTCCTCTACTATTTTCCAGTAGAGAAGACAGACCTATGGCTTTAAGTGGAAACATAAAACTATGTTGTAGAGCCCACTGCCAGGGCCTGTGATTAGAAAGTGAAATAATTGCCTGTTCACTTTTTCCAAACCTTTTTTTTATTTATTTATTTATTTCTGCATGCCCCTACACTTTGAATTCCATGTTTTCTCTCAACAATTATTTATGTCTACAGCACAGCCTGTGTAAAATCCTGCTGGCAGGGAACTGGTCCACAGCAAGTTAATCATGCACATTACACTGCAGTTACACTATGACCTTGTCTGCTTTTCCACCTTGTCAAACTGATTTAAAATTTCACCTTACACTTACCAGTAGTTGGGCTTGGTTTCCTTGTGAAAGTCTTGTTCATATCTGGTCATTCCCTGAAGTGAGCAGATACATATTTGTTTAATGCTTCCTTGGCATATGGATTAGCTCCCAAACTGACAAGCTCTTTAGCACTCATGGTCTGGATTTTAGAATTCGTTGCCAAAAATAAATCAAAACATTGACTCCTTTTTATCACAAGGAGGAAATGCTACTTCCTTAAGACCCATTTATGTTGGCTTTGGCTGCTTATTTTTGGTATATTTTTAAATAAGGTGTTTTATCAAACAGTATATTGTCTAACTTAGTTTTGACAGCATCTATAACGAAAAATTATAGCAGACACAGTAAAAAGAACAGACTGTATTGCAGAAAACTTTCACACAATATGTTGTGTACTATGGCATGCATGCCATTGAATTCTGAACAAGCTATAAGAATGTGACTGAAATAGCAAAGATTTATAAAAATTTCTTTAGAGAGGCAAGTGTGAATGAAGAGAATGAAGAATGTTTTACCACACTGAAAAGAGACTGTGACTCATATGCAGGTTAAAATGGCAGTCAGTATTCATGAGTACAGGGGATGTACTTGATACTGTAGCCATTTCTTAAGGAAATCTTCTGCAGGAAGTCAGACTAGAAAACAGCATTTAAGATATTTATTGCAAAAACTACTTTCTGGTGCTACCCTACAAGTATATATTGAAAAAACTGCTTTCCACAGACTTATTGAGGTCAAGTGGGGATGGCTTTCAGAAGAAAGCTTTGTGTCAGTACTAAGTGCTTACAGGACTGCTTCTTACAGGATAGATCAGACTACATTAACAAAAGTAGAGCTTCTTTCTGCAAGACGATAAGTATTTCAAGGTGTCTGTAACCTGTATGCCACACAGGCTGCTAATGCCTGTACCTAGAAGGCTATTGGGCCATATTGCCACTTGTTCTGGACCTGTGTGCCTGGGTTGCCTTTGCATAGAAACAAAGAAGTGGGTGCAGGAAGTACATATGTCCTGTTTTGGAATTGGGACACAACTGAGAAATCTTCAGGTCAAAGGCCACCTCAGCAAGGTCTTGTGATTCTTTTAGTGGTCCTCATTTTCCTTATCCAAGCTTGTAAATACAACTTTAATTGACCAAAATGTTAACATACTGCATGATCCTTTATCAACAGGACACAAGTGGTTCTCTTTTGTGAAACTGAAGGAATTCTGGAGAACCATATAATTAAGAGGTGGCTCCAAATATCCTTCTCAGGCACCACTTATTCACAGACTGGTTTTGCTGCTGAATGTGAAAAGTCCCTGTGCCTCAGAACATCCATAATTTTCCATGGGCATGTGAAAGAGGTTTTACTGGAAAACAGTAATGCCATGTACATGTTACAGAATTTTCTGGGTAGGCATTCCTTGGATTATATTGCCTTATGTAGGTGCTCAAAAAGTCTCAACCTGATTAAAAGACTATAAAGAACAAAACTTTTAAACTGATTTGCATGTCCTAATTTGTCTGCCATTATTTTACTATCCCAGCATGTGGAAGGCTCCAGTTCAAATCTCTACATTATTTGGTATTTGACAGTGACCAGTCTAGCCTGCAACATGCAGGTAACACACAAAACAGCACGTGGTTTCTCACCATGATGTCACAGGTTGCTCTGGTGTGAGTGACTTGGCATTTTCACTGCTGAAGAGGCTTGAACGTGTAGAAATCATATTTATTTGTATTAGTAAGACAGTGCTTCCGGATTCTAATGAGTAGGATGTTTATGTGGATATATGGAGTCTAATTTAAGTATCTGTTTAAAAAAACCAGTTATTTGTACAAAATGCATCAGATTCAACATGAAAGAGTTCATGAAGAGTCTTTGTCCATTTTGACTATTTCACTGAATTCCTGTCTTGGATACATTTATCTTGCTAAACCTTGTAAAGAATCATAGAATCATTCATGTTGGAAAAGACGTTTAAGATCATTGAGTCCAACAGTAAACCTAACACTGCCAAGTCCACCACTAAACTATGTCCCTAACTGCGACGTCTCCATGTCTTTTAAATATCTCCAGGGATGGTGACTCAACCATTTCCCTGGGTAGCCTGTTCCAATGCTCAATAACCCTTTTGGTGAAGAAATTTTTTCCAATATCCAATCTAAACCTCCCCTGGCACGACTTGAGGCCATTTCCTCTTGTCCTATGGCTTGTTACTTGGGAGAAGAGACCAACACGCACCTCGCTACAACCTCCTTTCAGGTAGTTGTAGAGAATGATAAGGTTTCCCCTCAGCCTCCTTTTCTCCAGGCTAAACAACCCCAGTTCCCTCAGCTGCTCCACATAGGTCTTGTTCTCTGAAGAAGTGTTTATAAGTGCACTCACAGCTCAGGCAGGTTTCAGTACTACAAATTCCTTTGGACTGGCTTAGTCCAGTCAAGGTCCACTGCTCTCAGCACTTTTGAAAACATATTGACACCACCACAGTTTTAAATTAACTTTAAATATATAATTCCCTGTTCCTGAAATGTTTATACTTTCACAGGATTATATGAACAATTATTACTCTTCGATATAAGTAAGCACACAACCTAGTGCACACAGTTTTCTTATTTCTTGAGAATGCTGTCATCAGATAATTAATCACCAGTAAGTTTTTACTGTCTTTATGTATGTGTGCTCATCCCTTGTCAATAATCAAACTGAATTTAGTCAATTCAACTTCACAAGTAAGAATGTGGAAATAAGCCTGAGTAACAGGAAAACCTAGGTTCCAACTTTTGAAGTTAGGATCCTTATCGGTAAGGCTTTTTAGTATATTATTCATAATTCTGTTTTGTATCATCCCTCTTCACATACACTTTCTATGAGCTAGACTGTAGACATCAACAACTCAGACATTGTTTAGAAGTCTAATTTTACCATGATATATGAGCAAGTTGATATAAAGCTGACATCATGAACAGAAGGATTTATTTAACTTTATTTACAGATTACAGGAGCATTCATCTACACTTGGTAGCCCTTTTTAAAGCTACGCATGGCAATATCAGAATTCAAATTAGACTACTGAAACCCATTACCACACTCGTAATGTCAAAAGCACATGAAATCTAAAATCTAGATACTCTGTACAACAAAAAAAAATTCTTCCCAGTTTTCTTTTGTTACTTCCCTAAATGCTCATGAAAACAATAGATGAGCTAACATATCTAGTCCCTCTCCCTCATCAATGTGCACTGCAAAAGCATTTCTCTTTCAAATTGAATCCCTACACTATTAAAGCTCTTATTGATACAAAGTGAGTGCATAAGAGGCAAGCAGCCTCAGTTTCATAACTGAACAGAAAAATCGCAAAGAAGCTGAACATATCTTTTGAGAAGAAAAAGGAAAAATTCTACTGGCAACTGCAAGCTGCTGATTCTGTCTCACTTGAGTGCTATTTGTGATGCCTAAATTTATCCCCAGAATATGGCTGTAATCAACAAACAGGTAACAGGGATGGGCTGTTCTCTAGAATTTATGAGCTATTCTGATAAAAGCTGCCAGTCAAAAAGATGACAGAGATGTTTTCAGCATTTCAAAATCAACAAGAAATAAGGGAGGTAGTTGGGCATGTCACTAAATCCGTGAAAGTGAGATGCTGTTCTGTTAAATACTTACTGGTCGTTATAACATTATGGAAAAGGTTTCAGTATAGCATTTGCAGAAAACAGTTCTGGTTTTCCCTGCTTCCACCCCACTCCTTACCCCTGCCAAATGATCAAAGTACATATAAGGATATTAGTCTCTTCATAAACTTTTATTGGTGGAAACTTTACACCATTAAAGACAATGCCATTAACATTATTCAGTCTAAGAGTGCACTAAAGTTCTTTAGAGCTTCATCTAATGTGCACTGCTCTTTTATGTAATAGCAGAAGTGAGATATCAGATGCTCATGCTCTACCCCCGGTGTGGATGAGATTTTGATAGAAATGAAAGGCAGCAACCCCTTTTAGATCAGGAGATGAACAGTCACAAATGGTGCATTTGCAGAAGTGCTTTAGCCTTGTAAAACAGAACCCTGCTAAGTCTGTCTTGCTTGTCTCAGCTCTGTTAAGGTATACTCATTAAGGTATCCATTTGTTATACTATGTCCTTTTAAATGTATCAACCAGATCTTCCAATGCTTAAACCTACGTTCACAGCCAGCCTCACTTCTTCCATGCACTCACAAAAGCCCTTGAGCTAATTGAAAAACCATGCTGTAAATAAACACTAGAGTCAAAACTACAGTTGCAGTCTGGGATCTGCATTTTGACCAGGTATGCTTTTCCATTTCTAACACAAAACAATTGGTAACTGCACACACCAATTCCAACTTTATTATATACTTACATATTGCGATAAGAAAACTCTTAAAATTGCATTTGAAGATGTGTTTGTTAGTTCATTACTGCAACAGATACCTTTTCTCGTCTTGCAAAATTCAAATAACTTTTTAGAACTGAAGCAGAGATGAACCACATCAGGGACACTGATCTTGCCAGACACCACCACTTCTACAGAGTTGCCTTTGGGATTTTCACCAGCAGGATCGGCTTACCAGTCCAAAGCAGAAGAAGACGAAATAGATTTCATAGAGTCATATATCAACATGCAGTTTTTAAATCTTAGTGTTTTAAAGTGTTCAAAATATCTGAGGCTTCAGGTACAATACATCCAACTGGACTGAGAGAAAATACATGTATGTGTAAACTGGACTGAGAGAACTGAGATAAAGTTACAAGGAACTGGCAGCAAAAGAGGATACTAACTTTTTCCCCCTAATTTTATACAGGATTTATTTATTATATAAATTTATTATT
>NW_010102893.1:0-27388 GCF_000699245.1 Pterocles gutturalis
TTCCTGATAATGTCCTTGTCTGACTCTGGCAAATGCTTAGGATGGGACACAATGGGGTGCTTGAAAGTTGGGCGGGGAGACGATTCAGCTCCAGATTTTAGATGCTTCTGGCCCAAACACAAGTATCTAGAGCCATTTGATATGCGTTGTATCCCTGCCACCTGCCACCCCAGACGAGTGCACATGTACTGTGGACTGTGTCCTCTTTTCCAGTTTCACTTGGAGGTCTCAAAGGTCTCAAGATGTCTACAGTTAGGCAACCACATGAAGGTTGGTGGTACAAGACCCCCTGGCAGCAATACAACCTGGGGACTGATGGTTTAGGGAACATCTCTGCAGAAGTGGCCCTCTGAGCTCTGGAGGAGAGCGAGCTGAATCTGAGTCAGCAGGGTGCTGGGGCTGGAGCACTTGTTCTGTGAGGAGAAGCTGAGGAACCAGGGTTTGTTCAACCTGGGGAAGAGATGGCTACAGGGGAACCTGACAGCAGCCCCGGTGCCTATGAGGAGACAAACAAAAGCCAGAAACAGGCTCTTTATAGTGGTGCTCAGTGGGAGGATGAGAGGCACTGGGCATAGGTTCATAAAAGACAGTTTCAGACAATGTAATGAGAAACTTTCCTCATAAGGGCAGCCAGGCAGTAAAGCATGGTTGTCCAGGGAGGTTGTGCTGTCTCTGTTCTTGGAAGCTTTCAAAATCTGACTTGGTAAAGCCTAGTGTGAAAAGCCCAAACTGAACTCCAGGTGTAAATTTTAAACATAAATGAATCACATAAGCTAGGTGTTTAAATTCCCAGCATAGCCAGTTGCCTAAATTTAGTTGCCTAGTGCCCTTTTGGATACAGTAAGAGTATTTGAGACATTTCTGCTGGACTGTTAGGACCTTGTGGGTCCCAATAGAATTTTTGGAAGACCCTGGTGTTTCTGGAGTGGAAGCTGAAGGCAGCTGAGCATGCTCAAGGATGTCCAGATGGCACTGAGTGAAACATGCCCACATGTCCACACCTGTTCTACCCACCATGTATTGTCTCTCTAGCCAGTGAAGACAAATGAGCACCTGCTATCAGTGGTTCAGTTCAGTTTAGCTGAGGTGTCCACATTCAAGGTCATCACACTTTTTGTCTTCCTTGCTGATGACCAAACTTCTCAGGTCATTGAGAATCACCCAGAGCAAAAAAAATATTTAAAAATTCTGACCTTGGAGGGCAGAATTTAAGGACTGGTCTTCTCTACATGTAGTCACTGTTTGATTGTGGATCTTCTAGTCTTTAATCATAGAATATCAGAAATCATACTGCAACATCAAAAAACACTAGTGTTTTGATTACTGTACCTCACATCAGAGCTCTGAGTCTGGCTTCTCTGGCAGGGTCAGCTATAAAGATGCCCAAACTGAGCTCCTAATGAGAACATCCAGAAATCACACTGGTTCATATGGAAATACTGATGCTTTATAAGCCTGGGCTGGTTCTACCTCTGAGGGTTAAGTATATCCTGTAAAAGCATTGTCCTCTGAATCAAGATTTAACTCTGAAGCACTGCCCTATTTAACTGTCTGGTACTACTCATGGCCTCGCCTTTTCACCATTTAATGTTTTCTCAAGTACTGCATGAGTCTGTTTTCACAGTGATTGCTCTATCATTCACATGGTTACTGATTAACCTAGGAGTGGAGTTAAAGGATTATCCTGAGATGAGACACTCTCAAGCCACTTGTTTTATTAACCAGCTGCAGACTCCCCTTGAGTCTCACACTCCAACTGTAGTTGATTATGCAGCTCTGAGCATTTTTTTTTTTTTACTTCAGTAAGTATATGAGGAATAGCTCATACTGTATCACAGCAGCTCCTTGTTGAAGTAATTTCTGTTATCTTATTTCTAAGCATGTAACACTCACTTTTTGGAGATGTCGGCAGCCTAGATTTTCTTGATGAGGAGAACATCAAGTGCTCATTAAACCTTAACATCAAACCCTGTGCATAACAGATGCAGCATGTACAATCCTTACAATTAAAGAATGTTCCTTAAATTGTTGTTCATGACCACTCCATCTGAATTTGGAGACATAATATTATTTAATGACTTGTTGAGCATCTATTAATCTGTGGTTTTGAAACACCCAAGAGCACTGCCAAATATTGATAAAAATTGATAAAAAAATTGATAAAAAGAAATTCACCCTTAAATTCAAGAAGTTATGGTAAGTGAGTTGCAATGACTAACTGGAGAATTAGCACAGTTGTTTGGTAGTGAGTTCAAGTGACTGTTTACAAAGTAATGAGCACAAGAAAAAAAAATTGTTTTCGTAAGTCTCTTCTCTATTACTGTATTTATCTGTATTTTGTGAAGCGGTAACCCCATGGCTACTGGTCTGCTAAACTGCAACTTAAACACAACAGCCTTCTCTCATATATTAACTCCTCACACTCTCCCTCCAACTAGCTGCTGATTTCCAGCGCAGCATACTCTGTAAGCTGGCAATAGGGGCAACTGTGCATTCCTTGGTTTGCTTCTGCTATCCAATGCCCTTAAAAGATCATGTTTTCTTCTGGGTCAACCCCAAAGCAGACCTCATGCAGCCTGGTGAGTATCTATGTCTTCCAGCTGCTACGCGTCTGACTCACAAGTATCTCCCCTGTGTTGCTCCCTAGTGAAGAGAGTCAGAATGAGTTATTGTTAAAATCAGACTATATGGACTCACATTTTCCTTGCTGTCACATTTTCCAATCAGTTGTGCTTCCATGAAGTCCGCTGAAAATACTGTCATCCTCTGCAACACCAAAAGAGATGCATTAGCTTGGAGGCTGTAGGCTACAATTGTGCTTCACTTGTAGGGTGAACTACTGTGAAGCACCAAGCTGTAAATTGTTCCCGGAGTGTCTGCTGTCATGGTGACACACGTAGTGTAATGCCATGTTAGAACAGAATGAAGGTGTTGTGAACTTGAAGAGGATATGGAAAACAGAATGTGTGTGTATTTAAACATAAAAATTTATAATAGACATCGAGATTTTTAAAAGGTACTAAAGGCCCTGTCAATAAATTGTTAAGAAATAATTGTTATCACTCTCAAGATACTGTAATTGAAAGCTAAGCAATGCTAAAAGGACCATCTATCATGTAAGTTAAGAGCAAACTGCACCAGGGATTTTCAGCATCAAGCTCTTTGTGCAAAAAGCTATGAAGTTAAATGAATAGTCTATAATATGTTGGCACACGTGTGGAGGGATGCTGGCTTCTGCTGCTGAGATGTTCTAGATGTAATAAAATGTTATGAAATGTCAGCAAAACCTCACAGTTAAGGCATGTGAGTGTGTGTGTGTGCTTGTGTGTGTCTGGGGGGATTTAAAAATAGAAGACATAGGAGCTTTATATTTAGTCTTGAACACTTAGAGGTTTCAATTCAGGACGGCCACAGCAAATAGGTTTAGCACTAAAGCAGACTTTACCTATGCCAAGTATGCAAGCAAGTTAAGAATGAGCAGAAAGTATAAATTAAGTTTACACTTTCCTGTGTGATAAACTACACTTGTGAAATTTCCGAAAGAAACTCTAGTATTTACTGGAAGTGTTCAGGAATACATGTATTTTGGAATATGAAAAAAAAAAAAAAAAAAAACCAAAGCTGAAAAGCAGAATACCTGCAAATTAATTGGCTTGCTTTAATATGACTGAAGCCACATTCTGCTGAAGATGACCACTTTTAACTAAGACCTCAAAATGTGATACATTGATTTTATTATTACCTCTGAGATGTTTCTGTTTACATATGAAAAATTCAAAGTTGTATAACTCACAAGAATACCCCAGAGACAACATCATTGCAATGTTATGGGAAAGAACATACTCAATATAATTAATTGTTACTCTCGTTGAAATACCACCTTACTTTCAAAGATAACATTGTTTAACACAGTTTAAAGGTCATAATTTAAATATTAATTAGTAGTCTTCATCACCAACCAAGCACCAAGCAAGCAAGCAAATTCTCTCCTCCTTTTATCTCAGATGCTTATAAAATAGGAGAAAAAATTGAATGGAACAGAACTGGCTTCTGTTTTCCCGCATGGTAGGTATCAATGTGACTGAATTTTTTAAACGTCATTGTACTTTAGTGATATACTTCAGCCTTTTATTAACCTTGCCAGTTAAAGACAGTTTTTTCAGTCTATAAATTGCTGTCATGCAGACATTTTTTCCCTAGGTTGAATATTTATTAATTTCCATTCTCTTCTTCTCAGACAACAGTAAATGATGCCAAGAGACCGAATCATTAATAATCAGTAATGGGACAGTATGGAGGAACTACTGGTAGATTTGCTAGAGGTAATGACCCTGAGAAAATGAAAGCATTGCCTCCTTCTTTCAACATTGTTACTTCCTTTCTCACAAGCAGAGATGAGAGATCACAATGCAAGAAGTCATTTGTCTGCACTACTGCATGGGTGTTAAGGGTATGTGAGCTGGAAGGTAAAAGACAATTTGTCATCAAATTCCTCGTGTTTGGTACTTGCTTGCTTTATGTATGCTATGTCGTAAATGTCTGATTACTGAACTGGTTTTGCTAGGTTACATGATAAAGCTCATCTGCACACCCACCAAGGAGCACAGAGCAACAATGTCAGAGGGGGACCCCAAATAAGACCTCGCCCTGGCTGCTCCCAGGTCCACCCCAGGGCCACCAGCCCATCGAAGGCCCATCACCCAAGCTCCAAAGAGCCCTGGGGCCAGGACAGCAGGTGGGAACCCAAATCACAGGCTCCTGAGGAATGAGCCACCTTGCCGTGGCCATCCCAGGGCAGTCTTGGGAGAGCCCCAGCCCATGCCCAGCGTGAAACCCACCATCAGCAGCTGTCGGGAGAACCCCAGGTCACACTTCTGACTGAGGGGCGTTGCTGCCCAGGGCTGGGGGACGTGTTGTGGGGGCAAGGGAAGAGCAGCTTGGGATCCCGCAGGATTTACTATGGACGGCTGGGGAGGAACCAAAGGTGGGAAAAGGGGGTTAGACGATCTGGGAAGGACCAAGAGCAGTAAAATGAAGTGCAAGGAGGCAATAATGGCTAGTGGCAGGTACATAGTGGCTGGTGGGCATGCTTGTTAGCCATGCCCTGCGCCCGGCCAGTGCAGCTGGTCCTGGCTGCTTGCCAGTCCTTTCTCACTCTGTCATCAACAGCTCTCCAGTCTGTGTGTGTGTGTGTGTGTGTGTGTGTGTACGTGTGTGTGCACCCTTGGGCACATGTCTGTGCACACTTATGGGGCCTGAGTGCAGCAGCTGGAGTCAAAGCGTGGGTCGGAGCCCCGTGCCCACTGTGCAGTAACCACAGCGATGTGTGTGTGCAAGTGAGTGTGCAAGTGCCAGCACAGATCGTGCTGGACGAGGCACTGGGCTGGTGAAGTGGCCAGGAGTAAATGGGTCTCTGAGGGCGAGAACACAAGGGGTTTGGCTACGAGGACACGGGGAGAGTCCCAGACAGCTCTGTGTGGGTGTGTGGGTGGGTGTGCAACAGTCCAGCTGTGTGTGTGCATGTGTGCAACAGTCTGTCTCAGCAGCTGGCATGGGGCTGTAGCCACAAGAGTTGTATGTTCCACTGCCAGCAACTGGGGAGACTGGGACTGAGGGGCAGTTGCTGGGCAGGCTGACGATCTGAGCTGCCAGAGGGACCCACTTCATTCACTCACGGACCTCTGTCCTGCTCTCCTGGAGAGAGGAGCAGGATGAGGCCCTTGGTGCTGTCTATGTCCATGTCCGTGCTCTGCACGTCTGTCTAACCTATGTGCTGGGACACGTGCATACACGTGGCGTGTATGGGAACGGGTCTCTGTTCTCCAACACCTCCCTGCTGGTTGGACCTGGGATATGGAGCTGAGCAGCACCATCTCTCCCAGGCTCTTGGATCCAACAGACTATACTGTCCTTCAGCCTAACTATATATTTTTTAAAAGTGACAACAGAAGTATTTCTGTGTAGACAAATTAATGACTTACCTACCAACACAGAAACAAAGATTTACTCATAACTGTAATATTTACTCAAGGATAAATCTCACCTATTAGAGGACTTGGATTCAGCTCCCAGACTAATCGTTTTTTTCTCATAAAAGTCTTACGGCTTGTTGTCAGTTTTGTCTGAAACAGCGCTAGTTGAGGGCAATGATCTTGACCCACCAATGATCCTGGTACACCTGTGAAGAGGGCTGCCAGACTCAGCCAGTCTACGCACGTGCAAAGTGCTCACCTCTGCGAAGTGGCAAATATTCAGAGTCCAGCTCACCATTTAAACTTAAACCAGCTCCCTTCTATTAGAAGCAACTATATCTTACATTCTCATTTATTAACAGGATTTGATGATCAGGTTACACATACAGATTCCATCTGAAACTAGTCAAGGTTTGTGCCACTGTTTCCACTGGAGGAATATTTATTCCAAAAACACACTCTTCTGATGATCTGCAATTGTCTTCAGTTTCCAGTCTGAAGCCACCCCTGGCTGATCTGTTTTTCTTTTGTGCTTATAACTCTTAAACTCTGCTGGTTTGTTTTTTTTTTCTTCCCTAGCATTTATGCCCTGATGCTCATATAGAGAACAAATGCATTTTTTCTTCAAACTAGGTTAAATGAGCTAACCATTTAAAAAATATGTTCACACTGTTTATTTTGCGTGTGCCTGAGACACCTAAAATTTTACTGCATCCAAAACAATACACAGCCAGGCACCAGCCTCTCAGTCTGAAAATAACAGATAGCAACTGGAAAGCAGTAAGGAACAGCTTTCTAAGCTGTCTCTCAGCTGTCACTGCGCTCTCCATTTTAATACAGTTTGTTAAACCTAGCCAGATGGACTTTTTACTGTACTGCTGCATATAGGAAAGAAATAATGCCTGTCTAGCAACTTCCTGGGTTCCCTTTTCATTGATCCTTGAATACTATTGATTTTTTTTTTTCCAAGTATGGGATCAAATGCAGTGTGGTAATGCAGATATGACCTTTCAGTCTTACACAGCAGCAATAGGCAGGATTCTGTACCAAGAAGTTTACTCTATTAGGTACTGAAAGACACTAAGAGTATCACCAAGTCTTTGCAAGGTTGCATGTAACAAAGAAAAGAATGTAACTATCACTTTCAGAAGAAAAAGCTTTTGATACTATTGATAATTCCTAAACATAAATTATCATTCTGTTGGTGAGAAAGTGCTTACTTCTTTTTATCCCACATATTATTCAGGCATTTACTCTCATATTTACTGTCCCTCAGAAAAAGAAGAAAAAGCCATATGTAATTTACTATGAACTGTGGAAACAGTTCATCAAGGATCTTGAGGATTTGTGATGAGCCATAGTAGAGAGTATTTTACCTTGCTTTTATTGAACATATGGTGAAACTGTTGCACAGAATCCTAGAATAGTTTGAGTTGGAAGGGACCATGGAGGTCATCTAGTCCAACCCACCTGCAGTAAGCAGGGACATCTTCCACTAGATCAAGTTGCCCAGAGCCCCATCCAACCTGACCTTGAATGTTTCCAGGGACAGGGCATCTACCACCTCCCTGGGCAACCTGTTCCAGTGTTTCACCACCCTAAGTGTAAAATATTTCTTTCTTGTGTCTAGTCTTAACCTCTCCTCTTTTAGTTTAAAACCATTACTCTACATCCTATTGTTACAGGCCCTGTTAAAAAGTTTAACCCCAACTTTCTTATAAACCCCCTTTAGGTACTGAAAAGCCTCAACCAGGTCTCCTCGGAGTCCTCTCTTCTCCAAGCTGAACAACCCCAGCTATCTCGGTCTCTCCTCACAGGACAGGTGTTCCAGTCCTTTGATAATTTCCGTGGCCCTCCTCTGGACCCACTCCAACAAGTCCATGTCCTTTACTGTGCTGAGAGCTCCAGAGCTGGACACAATACTCCATGTGTGCTCTCACCGGAGCAGAGTAGAGGGGCAGAACCACCTCCCTCGACCTGCTGGTCATGCTTCTTTTGATGCAGCCCAGGATACAGTTCACTTTCTGAACTGCAGGCACACACCAGTATACCCAGGTCCTTCTTCACAGGGCTGCTCTCCAGGCATTCATCCACCAGCATATAAGAGGGTTGAAGCACCTCCCTTGTGAGGACAGGCTGAGAGAGTTGGGGTTGTTCAGCCTGGAGAAGGCTCCAGAGAGACCTAACAGCAGCCTTCCAGTACCTGAAGGGGGCCTATAGGAGGGATGGAGAAACACTCTTAATCAGGGAGTATAGTGACAGCACAAGGGGTAACGGGTATAAGCTGAAAAAGGGTAGATTTAGATTAGACATTAGGAAGAAATTTTTTACTGTGAGGGTGGTGAGGCACTGGAACAGGTTGCCCAGAGGAGCTGTGGATGCCCCATCCCTGGAGGTGTTCAAGGCCAGGTTGAATGGGCCTTTGAGCAACCTGGTCTAGTGGGAGGTGTCCCCGCCCATGGCAGGGGGGTTGGAACTAGATGATCTCTAAGGCCCCTTCCAACCCAAACCATTCTATGATTCTGTGATTAAAATATTAAACAGCACTGGCCCCAGAACAGACCCCTGAGGGACACCGCTTGTTACTGATCTCTATCTGGATATTGAGCCATTGACGACTACCGTCTCAAAGCGACCATCCAACCAGTTTCTTATCCACTGAACAGTCCACCCATGAAATCCATATCTCTCCAGTTTAGAGAGAAGGATGTTGTGGCGGACCATGTCAAAGGCCTTGGAGAAGTCCAGATGAACATTCACGGGTCTTCCCTTGTCCACTGTTGTGGTCACTCCCTCATAGAAATCCACTAAGTTGGTGAGGCAGGACTTGCCCTTGGTGAAGCCATTCTGGCTGTCTCAAATTACCTTCCTGTCCTGCAGGAGCCTCAGCATGGCTTCCAGGAGGACCTGTTCCATGATCTTCCCAGGCATGGAGGTAAAGCTGACAGGCCAGCAGTTCCCATCGTCCTCCTTTCTACCCTTTTTAAAAATGGGTGCTATGTTAGCCTTTTTCCAATCACCAGGGACTTCGCCAGACTGTCATGACTTTTCAAATATCTTGGAGGGTGGCTTGGTGACTACATCAGCCAATTTCCTCAGGACTCTCAGATGCATTTCATCTGGTCCCATGGACTTACATACATCCAGGTTCCTCAGGTGGTCACAAACATGATCTTCATCTTACAGTGGGAGAGGCTTTGCTCTCCCAGTCCATGTCTTCCAGCCCATCCCCTCAAGAGGTGCATGAAAAGAGGTTGCTAGTGAAGACTGAGGCAAAACAGTTGTTAAGTACTTCACCCTCCTCCTCATTTGTTGTTGCCAGTTTGGCAGCCTTGCTCATCAGAGCAGGTACACTCTCTTTGACCTTTCTTTTCTGATTTACATACCCACAGAAGCCCTTCTTGTTATTCTTAGCATCCCTTGCCATGTTCAGCTCCAGCTGTGCCTTGGCCTTCCTGACGCCATCCCTACACAACCAGGCAGTGTCCCTATACTCTTCCCAGGATACCTGACCCTGTTTCCGCTGCTTATGCATTTTCTTTTTGCCCTTTAGTTTGAGCCACAGATCATGACTCAGCCACGCTGGTCTCTTGCCTATCTTACCAGACTTCTTGCACCAGGGCACTGAGAGCTCTTGCGCACTACGGAAGGCATCCTTAAAGATCTGCCAGCTCTGCTCTGTCCGCTTGTCCCTGAGGGCAGTTTCCCATGGGATCCTTTCAACTAACTCCTTGAAGAGCTGGAAGTTTGCTTTGCCAAAATTCGGGGTCCTGACTTCACTCTTCACTTGACCCATATCCCTCAGGACTGTCAACTCCACCAGTGTGTGGTCGCTACATCCCAGGCAGCCTCCAACCTTGATGTCCCCATATTGGTGATCAGTGTCAAGTATTGAACTTCCCTGATAGGTGCGTCTATTACCTGGTTTAAAAAGTTGTCTTCAATACATTCCAGGAGTCTCCTGGATTGCCTACAGCTTGCCGTGCTGCTCCTCCAGCATATGTCTGGGTGGTTGAAGTCCCCCAGCAGGACGGGAGCCTGTGAGCATGATGACTCCTGTAGCTGGAGTAAGAAGGATTTGTCAATTACCTCCTCTTTATCAAGGGTCCTGTAGTAGACTCCAACCACTAGGTTCCCTTTGTTGCCTCGGTCTCTCACTTTTAGCCACAGGCTTTCAACCTGCACATGGCTATTCTTCAGAGACAGCTCTTCACATTCTATCCGATAATTTCTTGAAGTAGAGGGCAATTCCGCCACCCCTCCTCTCTCACCTGTCTCTTCTGAGCAGCCTGTAGCCATCAATAGTCACACTCCAGTCATGGGATTCATGCCACCAAGTTTCAGAGATGGTAACCAGGTCATAGTTTTCCAGAAGCACGGTGGCTTCCAGGTCCCCTTGTTTGTTGCCCGGATGCATGCGTTGGTGTAGAGGCACTTCAGCTGGGCTTCCGGCTGTGTTGCCTTTTTTGAGGAACACCTCTTTGTTCCTCTGGGGTATTCCCCATTGTTTCCTTGTTGGCTTGTGCCACCTCAGCATCCCTCCATTTCAAGCATACTGCAGTGTGCTCAGAGCTTTCCTGGGCAACAGGCTGAGGGCCCTCACTAGCACCCTGTCCCTCTAACCTTGTCTTGCCCTCCCACATCTTGTTGTGCACAAGCCCTCTCCACTTCCAATCCAGTTTAAAACCCTACTTATGAGCCCTGCTAGTCCCTGGGCAAAGACCCTCTTCCCATTTCGGGACAGTGAATCCCATCTGAAGCTAGCAAGCCAGAGCAGTGAAGGCCTTCCCATTGCCAACAAAACCAAAATTGTGGCAGTGACACCAGCCATGGAGCCACACATGCATCCCATGAAATTGTTCATCTCTCTGTAATTAATGGGATTACTCATGAATTTATCAGATCATTAGCCTAAATAAACTGGGATTGTAATCTCAATTCTAGAATATAAACTGCAAAGAAACTAAGTATCAATCTAGCTCTGTCCAAGTTTCAATGGGAGATAAGCGGCCAACAGGGAGCCATTCTCTTAGCTGCAGAACAAAAGATGACATGAAAAGTAGCCTATTTTAATAAGGCAGATGTACACTTATGAAAGGGCACAGATTATCAAAAACATTTACTTGTGTGCATATGATAGTATAAAACTGATGACCTAGTCCAAAACTGAATAGTTTGAAATATCCAATATGTTTAAAACCACTGATGTAATTTTTTAAAGCATCTAAACAAAGTGACTTTCCTCACCCATAAAGTGGAGATTTTCAATAAATTCAAGTATGTGTTTGGACTCAAGTTACATTTGAAAATACTATCCTAATTATCTTTCACTGCATTCATTCTATAGGTTATGGTATGTGGTAAAGCAATAGGCTGCTGTCCCATACTTGACCTGAATGCCCATAAAAACCCTGCTGGGAAGAATTAGTCTCTGTGCTCATTCACATTTTGTTTCCAAAATACCTTTTTGTGCCCTCCAAAATTTTTTGTTTGTTTGTTTTTATTCCAGGAAAGAGTAATCTCTTATTGGTCCCTACACACACAAAGAAAACAGAAGACACATTCATTGAAAGTAGTTATGGGGGTAGGGAGTTGCATCAGGCACCAACAATATTGCATTGGGCTTTCATTAAGAACTTTTATTTTGTGTGAATGTTACTGTAAAGTCACCTTTACTTTATACTTTTTCCTTACTTCACACAGATTTCCATCTGTGGACAAATTAGTCAAGTATGTAAGCAGTGCATTATTCTGCTAATGGCTGTAAGACACCACTGGTATGTGGCTTTGAATGATGCACTGCCTTGTTCTGCCCTATTTGATGCATACTTGTATATCCTGGATTTCCAACACTCAATGACAAAATTCCACTTAAGATTTAAAATGTGAAATAAATAAGTATCTAATACCAGAAATTCTCAACATTTCTATGTCAATATATACTTTTAAGTTTTGGCTCGTTTCCACTGTACGTACTTGTTGCACATGACCAGTAATGCCAGTGATTTCCTCTTCTGTGTATCACCGATGTTTTGAAGGAACATCTGAAAGTAGCGCAATACCAAAAAAGAAATTTCTGGTGCTGTGCCCCACTTGACCCCCCTCCATGCCAGCAGATCAAATTTGGGAATGGAACATGCTTTTCAAATGTGTAATGTCAAGATGTAAGCAATGTGTTTAACAGCTTTGGAGAACAGACAACAAGTGAACTCTTAGAACAAGAGGCAGAAATTCAGCCCTTCACCGTCTTTTTCTATAGGCATGTCATTCAGATAGGCCCAATTGCTATCTCAGCTAGCAGGATACAAGCTGTGTCATTTCAGAACCTGCTCAGATGTCATAGCTTGGTCAGATTTACATGGCATCTGTCACAGACACACTTCTGTGCCAGCAGCTGGACTAGAGCTGCCTTGGAGCTCCCTGGCTGAGATGTGCAGCACTGAGTGCGCAGGACCACCTGTCTCTTGCTGTGCCATCAGAACTACATCACATAAAGCTGCGATAGCCTGTGTCTGCATCCCTCTGGTCTAAAGTGGGAATGAATGGTCCAGAACCAAGCGCCTAGGGATTGGGCAATCTTTCTGTCTCAACTCAAAAGCTAACCTTTGTGACTTTCATGGGTATGCCAGTATAAAAGCATGCTGAAGGCACACGTTGAGAAAATTTGAAGTTTCTATTCAAGCCTGGTGATGTTAAAAAACATGATCTAAATTCTAGTTGGAGAACAAGTTATAAATGATGCAGAAATTATTTCCTCAATAATGGAAATTATTGATGATGAGTACTGGAAATATATGTGATCTACTTGAGATAACCTAGCTTGGAGAAAAAACAGTCACCTTCAAAAGCTAATTTAAACCACCTCCAAATTATTGCACCTTCATTGCTACAATGCATATCCCTGCAGGGTGTTGTGTTTGGTTTTGTTACACACCCTAAACAGCTTCTGCCACAATGCATGACAAGAAATATTTTCTGTCATCACTCTTTGCATGCTTAAAACAGGTTTTTCACAGAGGAAATTACCTTAGCACAGCATTTCAGCTTCTGTTGGCCAGTTTTCCACTGGGAATGCATCGATTTTAGTTAGTGAATAACGTGGAACAAAGCTACCAACACTCTTCTCAACATACGACAAGTACAAAATACAGATGTTTTCTAATATGAAAATATATTTTTAAAAAAGATCACATTAGCTATTCTAACCAGAAAATACACTACGTAAACTTGCTATATGTTACCCAATTGTTTTAAACTAATGATAATAGGAACACCATTTTTAATATTCAGAAATATTTAAAAAATTACTAAAATATGCCATTCTGAAAGAAATTATGACACTTCTTATAGACAAAATCATGTTCCATAGATATATGACTAAGGACAATCATTTAACAGAATACAGTCACCCTCGCAAATCATGGCTTTTCAGGAAAATTGTCTAACCCCATCTCATTTTCCAGACTGGAGCTTGGTAAATCTTCAGTAGTTCTCTAGAGTGGGACTTTGAATTGTCATGCACTGCTGGTCTCAACCCCTCCTGCAGATTGCTTGTGTATCCTCCTGGGTACTCATTAAAATAAAATAACTGACTGAAACAATAATACTGCTCTTCTTTAGCTTTTCAGTTTCAGCCTTTTGCTCAACTTCCACATAATTGTGAGAGGAGATGTTTACCACTGAGGTGGGAAGAGTGCTTCCTTAGCAGACCTTAGCCTCTTTTCCCTTTAATGCCACCCTAGTAGAGAGAGACGCATCTAAGCATTCAACAACTTCTCCTTCCTAGGAGGAAATCCACCATTTTCTGCTCACAGGCTTCTTGCAATGTCTCCCTCGAGTAACTGATACTGTGTATTGCCAAAGTCTGTCTTCTGGAGCTGGTAAAGCCTCCTCTGAGCCGCTGTATGGTCCCAGCACTGATACTTGTTGTAACCCCGTTACAGACACCCATGGACAGCATCAAGTAGCTCACTGGAGCAGGTTTACAATATATACTATTCAACAGTAACAGCAATGTAATGGATTCATGGCCTGAGTTCAACCACAATGCAGATCAAATCAAATTCTCCTTCCTCTCCTGATGTGTTTTAAGCAAAACTATTCTACTTCTTACTTTGGGAGAGGAAGGAGGCACAGGGAAGGAAACTCCTTAACTTTAGAGATAAGCTTTACATTCTCAGCTTCTATCTGAAGAATATCTCACTTAGTTTAGTAATAGCAGACATTACCTGTCAGCTCCTCAACATGGTAGAACACCAATTTCCTTTTAATTGTATGAAAACTTAAAACTTATTTTATGTAACACCTATTTGCAGCAGGCTATGCAGAACCCACCTCATTGTTATTCACAGTTAATAAGTGTGTCAGGACTTGTCAGAGAAACCAGACCAGGGAGGAATTAGCAGCACCATCAAAGCCAGCTGCATCAGTCCCAGCAGAGCACACAATCCTGTCCTGGGCTTCAGTTCCATGCTGCTACGCCAGATCTCAGTAAACCGCTCATTTCCAAACACATAGACCAACAGCCTGGCCCATTGAATTAAACAGTAAGACTTCCTTATAGTGCACAGGAGTGAGATTTTACCCATTTAACTATTTACTTCCCTTGGAATTTTTAATATACTAATCTTGAAATTTTTAATATACTAAACATTGCACTAGAAGTTGCAGAAATACAATCTTTACAATGGGTTCCCTTTTGCACAAGGAAACTTTATACAGCAACGTAATAGTCTACCTGGTTATCATGGTCTCACTCAATTATGAGTAATACATCTCCTGTGATGTGTTGTTTCTGGTGATTTTGGTAATTTTAATGAAACTGCTAATTTTAATCATATTTACCAGCCCAAACACATCTACTAACACTAATAGAACTGTGAGGGTACTTTATGGTATTTGGGACCTAGGATTAGCAAGTGATGGCACCTTGAGTATTGAGTCAGTGGGCACCAAGAACATAAACCTATATTTACCATGTTTCAGTGATAACACTTCCCTGTATAGCATTGTTCACCCAATTTTAGCTTGTCTTTCTCCTGTAACAGTCTTGAAATAGCCTTGAAGATGCTAGCAGACGACACAGTAATCCTTTGATTCCTTGGCTAAAAGGGTTTTGACTGGGAAAACCCAGGAGGGTTACTCAGCATGGCAAACACTCCAAGATTTTCAGTGCCTCAGTGCAAACATACCAAAACTAAACAATGCCACTATATATTTTTGCATGTGTGTGTGTGCATGTAATGTCTGAAAGGCCTCTAAGTTTTGTCTTTTTTAAGTTATTCACAGATGTAAAGTGGAAACACTGATGCTATGAGTTGGTTAAACACCATGGTGAATAGTTAGACAGCTTATTCCCTGGTTCTTCCCATCAGCAATGTTTCCTATTTTATGACTTGGGAGGAAATCTGGATGGAGTCTTCCCTGTCAGAAACACTTCAATACAAATCCCACTGAAATTACTAAAATATCCAATGAAAACTTTAAATTCTGGATCAAAATCTGAAGGCCAGAATACCTAATGTGTTTTATTGAGACACAAATAACACAAACAGGAATTTAAAAAATAATGGCAGCATTAAACCTAATTTTATTAAGCTTCTACAAACCACAGAAACACCTGTTCTTCCAGATGCCTGAACGATATTCTAAAATCCAGCTTCAAGAGTTCAGCTGAACTAAGGTTTTACCCAAGAGCTTTGTGAACCTGAACAGACAAATCTTTCTGAAAAAGTAGTTAAAATACTCTCATTTGGATAAATTGCAAACATCTGCTTCCTGTGGCAGCACAGCAGGAGGCTGCCTCTAAAGGATTTTGGCTCAATCTAACAATCCAGCCCCCTCCCTACGGTGTGAGATGAGTGGCACCAACTTAGTTCTAACTCGCTTCACTTCAGCTGTACAAAGATCTTTTACCTGTCCTACACAGGTAAAATCATTCCAATTATCATGAACTGTCTTTGGTTTTGGAAAGCTTTTAGTTTGCTCAAGTCTCAATTGTACATATTCCTGCTCTTGAAACCACAGTTCAGGTTAACAGTTCATACCTGCCTTGGGGATGTCAGTGCCAAGCATGTGGTGATTTTCAGTCTTTGCTCCAACACCTTCCCCTTCTTTTTTATTTTGACAGCAGAATATTTACCCTTCCAGCTGGCAATTTTTGTGATACTCAGTGCCAAAAAGCTTAGCAGAGTTTGCTTTTCAGACAGTTATAAAGTAATGAAAACAAGGTAAAAACAGTCCAGAAAGGGAATAAAGTGCACAGCAAGACAGAGGCAAGGACTACTGTGACCTACTCAGTTTTTTGCACACTTAAGGCACGTAATTCTATGTTAATAAGTGCTGCAGCTGCTTAACATCCCCATGGCCAAAAAAAAAAAAAGTCAGTGATAATTAGAAAATAGGTTTTCTTCCCCATTTTGCCTTTGCACTTCACCATCTATTCTCTATTAACTGCTCTCTTCTTTTGTTTGCTCAGTCTTCTATCTCAAGCAGATAAAGGGTTTCATTAAAGCAAAGCCTAATGCTGTCAGTGGCAGGAGAGCTGCCAACCCTGGTGGTTTTACTAAGTCTATTAAGCTGGCCTTAGCATGCTAATACTTAATAAATTCCTTCTATTCACAGCAGTCCTTTGCAAATATCCCTTTATCTCATATGAAAAACTAAGTTATGCAATTCAAATAAGTAATAAAAGACCAGACCCCACTTTCTATTTTATCTTTATATATATAGTTCTGTCCTAAGAGAAGTAGCAGCATACTATTAATCATAACCTTTGCTGTACCAGAAGCACTTCTTGAGATCACAGGAAGGTCTAACAACAGCTTCATTAAAGTATTCTGTTCCAGGGGTTAAGAAGAAACCAGCACTGGACCATCGAAACAGAACTTTTTTTTCAAGGATTTCCTGCCATAGCCCATTTGCACAGCAGATGTTCTAAACCTATCTGATGGACATCTGCTATACTGATCTAGTATAGTTCATCTCTAATTTATCCGGAGGAAGAAAAACCCAGATTCTACAAATCAGTGACATCTCCTATCACTGCCATAGCATTAAATATGGTAGAAAATACACTGAAGAATAACAAGTGAACCACATTAACAGTACTAGTCAGCATCATCGCTTATCAAAGTAAAAGCCTTTATCCTCCTTAATATAATTTGTCTTTCTTCAGGGCTCCACAGCTCCAGCTATTACTTCAAAGTTTTAAAGCAACAAGGCATTGAATGTTCACCTCTTACATAACGGATCTGCAGCAGTAGAATAGTTTGAGTTCAACAAAAATCTTGGAAAAAAAAAAAATCTGAGGCTTCTAAAAGAAAAAGCAAGAGTGTTCACATCAAAAAGAGAAGATCAATCTTAATTCTTCTCTCCTGAAAGATTAATGTAATTGTTTACGTAATGTAATAAACATGCGAAGGGGGTGGGAGGAAGAGGGCATCACTCTGGTGTCTAATAGAAACATAGTCAATATGCAGTATGATTTATTTAAGGACACATTTACCTGAGAACTACTGTCAGGCAAGTGCAGAAATTATGGTGGTGCAGTCCCACAGCATCATTTCTCCAGCCATTTATGATGACCATAACAGAAAACATTGGCTAGCAACAGCTGATTTTTTATTCATTCTCTGTTTTAAGGCTTTTCAAAGGGTACTGGAGACCTTATTTGTTTTCGTTCATCCAAAACCATCATACAGGTGGAAAAATAATGAAAGGACCATGGTTCTGTGACTAAGACACGATCACATTTTAAACTCAAAACTTAAACTACCCCAGTAAGAAAAAAACACTCATCTTTGTAAGTGTTTAGCAGAGAAAAACTAATCATGCCCATGTCTATTATTAGTGTAGAATTTATACACCAGCTATTCCAGTGAGGCTAACAACACACCAGCAACTTTGCACAGAAGCAGAACGCCTACTGAGGATAATAAACCAGCCCTCTCCATCACGAACTGTCTTTTTGCTTCCCCAAGGAAAGAAAAATTATGGTGAAGCCCCCTACAGCACATGGCAATCGTGTGGCTTAGCCATAGCTCTAGTGAAACCTTCAAATAAAGGACAGCTTGGCACTTAGTGATGAATTAGGCTTCTTCTCAAGCACCTGAGTATACCTCCAAGCAATTCTCCTCTCCATGTTATTTCATTAATTTATTTCACATCCTTGCAGGGCAAAACAGTACATACACTGGATAATGCCACAGCCAACAGACTTCTCACAGGGCTCAGTTCTGCTGTTCTACTGCATGGGAACATCCGCTTGTGCGTGAACAGAAAATACAGATGAGTTAGACTATGAAGAAGCAAAGGAAATTATCTCTTTTGAATAAGCTTACTTTCTTTAAGAGAAATATGGCATCACTTTTTCTATTCTTTTTAAATAAACACTTTTAGATTCTCATCTGAATGATCCATGTGATGCTGATTAATGCACCCATCTAATGAAGGAGAAAAATTTCAATCATTCTGCCCCTAAATTCACATTTAAGAACTCAGTTTTATAACATAATACTGGGTATTTCTGCATTCTTATTTTTTAAGCTTATGGAAAAAAAACCACAGATTAAGGACCTTCACATAAATCTAGTTTGCCCCACTTATGCAGATATGAAAAAAAATAGTAAAATCATGACACAGAATATCAATGTATTTTATAGATTATTATCTAGTGCCATCTTGCTACCAAATTGTTACCTTGTGGTAAAAACCTTAGTTAGGAAAGGGCTGTGTTTAAATGAACTTGTGACACCTGTCCTCCAAAGTTATGTTTGTATAAAAATGGTAAACTTTTAGTAACAAATATAATTATCTCTGAAAAAAAACCATGTATTTGTTATTGAGGAAATTGATATTGTTCCAAAAATGAACTTTTTAAAAAATTATTTTCATTTTTCCTTCAATTACTAACTTTACGTGCCATCAACACATAAAGGTAGGAAAGCAATAAAACCATTATTTCATAAGAAATTCATAGTATTTGTGTGCACAGCTGTTGATTTATATAAGTAGACTTTACACTGCAAAGTAAAAAGTAGGTCAGTGATATAGGACAATGGTTCTTCAACTCAAATTGCCTCCCTGCTTCCATCTTGAAGCATAAAATTCATTCCTCGTATTTTGGAGCACTAAATAAACAGTGTAACTAGACACAGAAGACAAGAATTATTAGACATTATCGACTCTTGATTTTTACACAAAATTCCCATGACATCTATAGAAATTCCACAGCTGCACAAAACAGAATAAGGTCCATGGCAAACACAGCTTTGAGGATTTCCTCTTCAATAAATATCACAAGCATAAGAGAGGCAGCAAATGTTAACATTTTATTTGTTTTGAACATATAAAGGTTATTACTCTCTGAAACAATTCTTTTAGAGCCATCTTGTGGGGGAAATAAGCAATTTAAAACAATACGTCTACTCTTAATTCATTTTCCACTAAAAAGATCAGTGTTCAGTCTGACATCTTCTAGTAGTCTTTCAAAAAAATAAAAAGTCTCAGTCATCTCTGAACTGTACAACATTGTTTAAGCCACTGGAACATGAAAGAAGTGCCTTTATGAACAATCATGTGTTAAAAGATATGT
This sequence comes from Pterocles gutturalis, assembly GCF_000699245.1. NCBI lineage: Eukaryota > Metazoa > Chordata > Aves > Pterocliformes > Pteroclidae > Pterocles > Pterocles gutturalis. Next base: position 19,567 of record NW_010102893.1, read on the forward strand.
ATCATTAAGTTAAAGATGCTATTTTTCTGAAGAATGCTTTTAGGCCAGATTCCGTTCAAACTCCACCCAACTGCAGCCCACAAAAAAAGCTCAAAAACCTAGAGAAGCTGACGTTTCTTTCAGAGCTCACTTGGCCAAATGAGTAAATCTGACAGAACTATTAAATCTAACTAAAATGGGGTAAAGAACCACCAAATAAATCTAAATATAGTAGCAGACTCAGCACTCAAAGCTGAAAAGCTTTTGTTCTTTAACATCCTTAGCGTTGCCAATTTATTTAAAGTTTTTGTAATCTTCTGCTAGTTCTGAAGGACTTTACAACAGTTGTTTATAAAGAACTCACTAAATGAGTTTTCTGTTTGTGTACACTTAAATGAAGTATAGGGTTGGGCAGTCAACTTCAGAACAATTGAAAGTCATGATGCAGGCTTCAGCTACCTAGAGCAATCAAACATCAGCTGCTGCTTTATCTACGTGTCTTGTCTACTAAGCAAAGCACTTAAATTTTATCCTAGAGAACAAAAGCACATATGTAGTCCAAATATCTTACTCGGTTTTAACTTATGCCCTATTAACATACTTCATTTACATAAAACATTAAAATGTATCACATCACATTTTATCAATATGTAATTATTTTATATTATACAAAAGTAAAACAGAATATCACAGACCACTTTTACAAAATGAACAATCAAGAGGTGCCACAGAAATATGCACTTTTTGGAGCTGTTACAATCAGTGTATAGCATAGACTAGCAGGCACCTCTTAATTTTTGTGGTTTTTTAAATAAATAAGGAAATTTGACAACAAAAAAGTCCTATAGTACCCAAAGCCTCTGACAGCTGTAACTAAACAGAACATACTGCCACCCAGACTTATAACCAGACAATTTTGCTAAGGCAAGCATGAGTATGTCAATTTTTAATTTTACAATTCTGTCAAACTGTGAGTGAAAAGGTGTTCATGTGCGCTTACAGCTTTTCTTCCTTCCTCCTTAAAGATGCCAAGCAGATCTCCTTCCTCCACATCCTTGTTAAACTTTGGAAAGGAGCCCTGACTCAGGGGCACTTGCCTTAATGAGATTTTGGATTTCTTTGAATTTTGGATGGTCTTTATCAGCTACCAGCTGCAGCAATATAGCTTCGCTAGTAGTAACTATAATTCCAGTACGAGCAAGACGCTGAAAGAGAAAAGAGCAGAGAGAGAATAACATGAGATACTCGCAAATACGAACGAGTATATACATTTTAAAAATACCACCCGTGTTTTTTACAAAAACATCTCCTATTAACAAAAGTATTACCAATTCCATTCCAGCATTTCTTAGTGGTGCCACTTACAAAGCCAGGAAAAAGTGACTGGCTTTAGACTTTACTGAGGAAAAGGGCTGCCCTGGATTAAAACCAAGGCTTCCTACTTGGACTGGATTCTTTCCCCATGTCAGATTTAATACGCAGAAGACCCCCCCTTTCCTATATCAACAACCCTTTCCCCTTGCATGGTCCTGAGGATAGCTTTCTTCACTCTCATGCAGATCTGAAAGGCCTGGGTAAAACAGTGAGGTCCAAGCCAAAGACATTAAGCAAGAAACTTAATTGTAACAATTTCTCTTTCAGAGCTTGTTGTGTACTAGTACTTCAGCGTTTGGACTATGCAGCACGCTAGAAGCAATAGTCTCAGGAGATGGAACAAAAAGCTCTTTTATAGACCATTTAAATCATATGAGCACAACTGTAGCTCCTTTTAGCTGACATCTCATTACAGCCTCAGTAACTCCTGAGTTAATTCTCACAGGCTACAGAATAAAAAGCATCACTGCACAGAAAGCAAAACTGAAAGAGGTCTGCTAGATCTTGAAAGTGTGCAACTGAACAGAGCAATGCTTTGTGTATCCCAAGCCACAGGACTTATTGCAAAGTTTCTGAACTGCTGAGACCATGGTTGTTGCCTATGTAGCAAAGTTTTAAGTAAAGGCTGACTGCCCCCTACCCTCCCATCAGCTTCCCAGCAACTGTACAGATGCTTTGACAGTAAAACTCTTCATGGATCCAGCTTTCCCTCCACCATCCGCTTTTCAGCTGCATGCTCCACCAAATCTAATGGGGTCCTGAATGAGCCAAAGGAGGGCAAGAAGCACAAAATATAGATACTTATGCCTTCAGACAAGCTTCAATTGTAATTACTAAAGAGAAACTCCAAACTTTCTAGGGCAGACATAGATCCCTGCTATTTATTTTTTCAAATACAAAGCAATTGATGGGGGAAAGTTATTAATTTTAGGGGACCAGTAAAGTATATGTAACTACAGTCTATACAATGATAGACTAACCAGGTTAGACTTGCTCAAGTCAATGCGTCCCGCTTGCAATAATGGCAACAAACCTTGCGATATACTTAAGTTGAAACAGAGCATATAGCTCCCCAGCTCCCCTACTCTGTACAATGACACATTTGTTTAAACCATACACACGAACAAAAGAGAAAAATAGGGAAGTAAAAATGAAATATTATGGCAATGTTTTCAATCATACAAAGTTTCTGCTTTTAACTAATATGGATTAGAGAAAAAACTCACTGTTAAAGAACACTGCCTTCTGAGAAATGTTGATTGAAAAAAAGAGAATGTCTTCTCCTTAGAAACAAAACATGCCATAACATGTCAAAGAGGCTGGCATTGGGTTATACTCTACTTCTAGAACTAAGTATAATTTATATAGTTTTGAGATTAGTAGGAATGAAGAGATGCATGTGTTAAGCATACTGGATGATTTTCAAGGAAAGGAAAAGTTTTCTCAGAACACAGTCCTTCAGACAAAGGAAAGCAGCAAACATCTGTTGCGTCCACACTCCAGGAACAAGTAGAACAGATGCAGAACAGAAAAGAAATCCATCAGGAACAGACTCAATCTGAGACCGAGCAGTGACACGGGTCATCTTTATCAAATAGGGCAGAGATCTGGAACAGCCACAACCTTGGCCAGTTGGGTTGAACTATTTCAACAATAGAAATTTTGAGGTTTTTTGGTTTCTGGGGTTTTTTTGATGGCAAGTTTTTGCCTGCAGAAGCAGAGACAATAACCCTTTGGGCTCATTCAGGCAGACACGACAACTTTGGCTATCAATTAATTCAAACTGCACTTCCTAGTACACCTGTTCAGATATTTGCATGTTCGTCACCAGCACCATCAAAACACATACATAGGTGAGGGGAAATGTGGAGAGCTAAAAGGGCATGTGGGACCAGATGGGACTTGAGGTTGCTGAGGAAGCTGGTTGTTATGACTGCAGGATCACTCTTTATCATCCTTGAAAAGTCATTGTGAACAGAGGAGGGCTGTGTTACTGGGAAAAGGTAAATGTTACACACATCTTCCCAGAAAGGTAAGGAAAAGGATCCAGGGAACCCAGATCAATGAACTTCACCTCAGCTCACCAGGAACAGAGCAAGTTTGCATAAGAGACATCGTCAGAGTCACCAGTTAAAAGAGCGTGACTACAAACTGCCAGCTGTACAGTAAAACTAGGCAGGATTACACGATGTTTTAGTATTTTACCAACTTCCCTAAGAAACATATCACCACGGTACATTGGAATTACTGGCATGCCCAGCACACGTGTCGCTTTCTCGTGGTCTCCTGCTCCCAAGTATGCCCACCTCCTGCCTACTCTAGCCCACCTCCCTCAGCAGTATTTTTAAGAGAAGCTCCACATCACAAAGAGGAGACAAGGCTGGTGTGCACAACCACAGAGGTGTTCCTGCCATAGGACTGGCTGGCTCACCACAGCAAGCCAGCAAGTGTTCCCTGAATCATATTTTAATGATGACCACTTAAGGGACCATAGCAAAACATCTTCTTTTGTGCTTGGAGAGAAAACATTGCAAAGTTACCTAAAACTGACCAGTTTGCCTGGATTACAGCTTTTGCAACCAACTATGCTTTCAAGATTATTGATATGTTTTTGACTAAAAAGAAAAGCAAAGCTAGCTGCTCACTACTTCAACCTCTATTACACTGAACCAACTTCTATGCTTGCAGACACAAGTGTAAGTGATAATGAAATGTAGAAAGACATACACAATAAGACAAACAGATTTCAGTTTTTCTGTATTTGTTTCATCTGCTGCTGCATCACATTGACTTGGGAAGTCCACGATTTCAGTCATTCCTGCACTCTGTGTGCGTCACTATGCTTTACGTGACAGGCCACATTAAGCTTGCACTTAATCAAAGTCACGGGTTTCATCAAATGCTATATGCTGGTGACTTCCCTTTAGCCCTTAATTCTCTTATTCATGAGAAACAGAAGAAATTAAAAGTCTTCTCCAAATCAATGAAAAAAAGTATAATATGCTGCAGTTGTTATTAGTTTCAATTTCCAAATAATTGTCAGTGCTTGAGGCAAAAATTGCAATATTTAATGTATATATCAGTTTTCGATTCCCAACAGTGATGCCTGTAGGCAAGTTAGAGTAGTATCAAAAAATTATTTGCATGAATCTGCTACCACGTAATCGTACATGCCTTTAAATCTTCTTGTTACATTTATCTCTACTATCTCAACATTTAGTTAGACTAAGCTCCTAGAATGGAGGGTGGGAGGGGGGGAGTTTTTCACTATAATCACAGGGTCTTGAGATTAAGCTTTAATTTGCACTGATGAGGAAGAGCAGAGGGAGGGACAGACATACAAGAAAGAGTTTTGAACAGGATCACTTATTATATTCCACTGCATTTAAAGGAATTTCAGCAACAGAACAAATACTGTTTGGAATAACAAAACCAAAAGCTCTGTAGCACTTTTACTGTGCTGTTACAGATAACACTCCATAAGAAAATATCCTGAAATGCTAATGGTTATACAGAGTAACCTAAATTGCACAAAACAATCACTTTGAAAATCCAAGTGTCCCAAACTGGGTTCCACATATTAAATCATAATTTAGTGAAGAAAAATAAGGCAGTAATCTTTCTCCACCCTGGAAGCTATTCTGAGAATCAGAGCATCCACCCCCTCTCAAGTCTACATTTGTCCACTGCTTACTGTCCTTAGAAATTCCTTGTTACCCTAAAATAAGCAGTGCAATTAACATACAGACCCAAGGTGGAGAAAGCTGTGACTACGAAACTTACCTCAAGAGCAAACATTCTGTCCATCATACTTCTTGATGAGGTGGCATCAGCTACGATATGAACTTCCAGACCCCTGCCAATTAATTCCAATGCTGTTTGCTGGATGCAGACATGAGTCTACAGGGGAGAAATCAAAGGCAAAAACCCCACCAATGAACCATTATTGTTAATCATGAGTAGCACAATGCCAAACTAGAGTATATAATTAATTAGGGTTCAAACATTTTTTTCTCTATCCCTGACATGACTGGGGAAATCAAGGTGGGTTTTAAATGCCAGCCAAGCTTGAGACAAGAGCCTGTAGTTTACATATATCTCATTTCAAATTTTATTACGAGATAACACCAAAGACAAGAATAATTTAATCTTTAGAGGACAGCTGAAATCTAAGCAATATAAGTTGACTTTTTTTTTTTTATTATTACAGAAAGCAATGCTTAATACTCTTGCGGGCCAACAGACATTACCACAAAACAGTAAAAATGGCAAGGCACATACTTCTACTCCAAACAGGACAACACTGCGGACTCCAGGGATCTCTGCTAATGCTGCTTCAACTTCTGGCAACACCATTGAAAATTTTGTTTTGGGAAGCACAAGTTTAGCTCCTGTTAAATCAATTTCTTGCACAGTGCTGCCAAGACCTTTGGGATACTGTTCAGTTACAATAACTGGAATTCCTAAGAGCCGTGCACCTTGGAGCTGCAAGGGGGCAGGAAGGAAAGCATACAAGAAAATAAATTATTAAAGAACGATAATAGCAAAGACATTGTTATAACCAGAAACTGAATAACCAGTAAACTGGCTGTGTATAAAATAATAATTTATATGTGTGGCAAAAACTCATTACAAGAAAGAAAAGCAAAAACCATACCAGTCGTTGGCCCACACTGATTATATCACCAAAGTACTTGATGGCAGGCCGGAATCGCTCTTGCATATCACAACAGAAAAACACAGTGCTTGAGGGTGTCAGGTTGCCCAAAGTAGTCATCTGAAAAACAAAACAAAGAAAATGTTTCCCGTGGCAGTGAAGACCCTTTCAGAAAAGCAGCAGAATGAGAAAGAGTCTGCAACTCCTCTGCCAGGTAACAGATTTTGGTGTTTTTCTAAATTCAGATGAATGGCTGATACTGAGCAGTATAGTACAATCATCAATAGGCAACCAAGATTTTATTAGATGGGAGACACAAGTCATTGTAAATGCACATGGAAACTTCTGAATCTTGAAGGGAGATGGAGGAACATACTGCCTAAAGTACTGTCAAAAAAAAAAAATACCAACAGCAAAATTACATTCCTCAAATTCATTTTTAAATCCACAACTTTTGGAACTGACATAAAATCAGGATAAACTAAAGTTAAAAAAAAAAGTCAGACTTCCACTTGCTTTCAATATTGTATGTACATATATTTTCAATAGTTTCATTGTGCAGTCTGTTCTGTCTATGACATTGCTTAGCACAAGTCTGATGAAAGCCCAAAGGCTAGAATAAAAGCAGAGAAGCTTATCAGTATTATGACAAGACACTGAACCAAATATATTTTAATGACAAAAATAATCTCCCAGTTTCTCTCATACTGGCTACTGAGTGAGGTAGAAGGGGGGGGGCTTAAGAAAAAATAAATCAAATATTGCATTTTCTCACGCTTTGAAAGAGTGCTTTGTATTTATATGAAATTACTTGCACTACCTGCAGAAGCAAAGGACAAGGCTTCAACTGGAGGCTACAGGGAAAGAAAGCAGCTACAAACAGTTGTAAGGCAACTGAAGAGAAATTACATCCATTCAGGAGATTTTTATTAGACTGATAAATCAAATTGAGTAAACTGCTTCTGGGAAGTAGACATTAATTGTATACACTTCATTTCCTGCAAATGAGGTTGTGATGTTTTAAACTAAAACAAAATTATGAAATCTGTAAAGTAGCGTATTTTGGAAAAGCAGCAATGTATTGAGTTTAGGTTTTGGTTGTGGGGGGAGGCTGCAGGTGTGGCTTCTATGAGATGCCAGGAGCTGCCCCATGTCTGACAGAGCCAAAGCCAGACAGCTCCAAGAGGGACTCACTTCTGGCCAAAGCTGGGCCATCAGTGATGCTGGTGGCACCTCTGCGATAGCATATTTAAGAAGGAGTTAAAAACCACTGTGTAACAGGAGCTAGGAGAGAGGAGTGAGAACACATGAGAGACACAACTCTGCAGACACCAAGGTCAGTGAAGAAGGAGGGGAGGAGGTGCTCGGGGAGCCAGAGCAGAGATTCCCCTGCAGCCCGTGGTGAAGACCCTGGTGAGGCAGCTGTGCCCCTGCAGTCATGGAGGTCCATGGTGGAGTAGAGATACACCTGCAGCCCATGGAGGACCCCACACTGGAGACGGCAGATGCCTGAAGGAGGCTGTGACTCTGTGGAAAGCCTGTGCTGGAGCAGGCTCCTGGCAGAACCTGTTGCCCTGTGGACAGAGGAGCCCAGGCTGGAGCAGGTTTGCTGGCAGGACTTGTGACCCCATGAGCGACCCATGCTAGAATAATCTGTGCTGAAGGACTGCACCCTGTGGAGAGGACCCAGGCTGGAGCAGTTAATGAAGAACTGCAGCCTGTCGGAAGGACTTACCTTGGAGAAGTTCACGAAGGGCTGTCTCCCATGGGAGGGACCCCACACTGGAGAAGGGGAATACAGCAAGGAGGAAA
>NW_010102893.1:27419-35813 GCF_000699245.1 Pterocles gutturalis
TGGAGGAAAGAGATGAAGTATTACGGACTGACTGCAACCACCATTCCCCATCCCCCTGTGCCGCTTGCAGGGAAGAGGTAGAGAAGTTGGGAGTGAAGCTGAGCCTGGGAAGAAGGGAGGGGTGGGGGGAAGGTGTTTTTACATTTGTTCTTGTTTCTTATTATCCTACTCTGTTACTGATTGGCAATACATTAATTTCCTCAAGTTGAGTCTGTTTTGCCACTGATGGTAATTGGTAAGTGGTCTCCCTGCCCTTATGTTGATCCACAAGCTTTTTGTCATATTTTCTCTGTCCGTCCATCCTCACTCTGTTGAGGAGGGGGAGTGACAGAGCAGCTTGGTGGCCACCTGGCAGCTAGCTAAGGTCAACTCACCACAAGGGAATCATGAATCCTTAAATATTAGTCCCAAATCTTTCACTGTTTCATCACATCTCCTGAGTAAAACACTTTTGATCTCCATTTCCAAACCTAAAAAAAAATACAGCAATGGCCACGCTCAACTATACAGAATGGCCTGTTCAAACTGTTATGAAAATTACTTGTGCATCATAATTGTAAATGCTAAATTTGAAGGCAAGTGCAGTTAAGAACAGAGCAGATGCTCTAACACTGGACCCACTGATGCCACAGGAAGACAGAAGAGCATCACAACAGGCATCAGGGAAACCTTTTTCACTAGGAACGTAAAGCTCCACTGAAACAGGTTAGCATGGGTGGTGGGATCTCCATCCTTGGAGGTTTTCAACATTCAGTAAAGCGACACCTGACTTGATCAAGAACTGGCTTTGCACAGGAGTTAGGGAAGGCAGCCTCTAGATATCTCTCCCAAACAATACTTCTGCCATTCTGCACCGTGTAATAAATGATGCCTGGGACCAAGAACACTTGAAATTAAAAGTAAATATTGAATAACTGCCTTGCTCTTGAACACCATCCATCTATGTGCTTGAATAATGCAGAAGTCCATTGGTGGGAAGTACTAACATATAATTCAACACCACAGTGAGCACCTACCATGACCTATTTTAATTCTGGCACTTTCTACTATCAGAACAGTCAATCACGACATTTAACTTTCCTACTGCTCAGCAGCAAAAATAGAGTAGTTGGAATAGACAATAACCATAAGTTTGCTTCCTACTCAGAAAATGTGTCACTTTGTCTTGGCATTTTGTCTTGACAAACAAAGACCATTACTTTCTTCTACAAATCATTCCACCACTGAATTGTTTTAAGATCATTTGGAACTACTGCAAACCATCACGGACTGTGTGAAGCTAGTCTACTGCCTTAGTATACACCTACCTATACTAAGGCAGGGGATGGCACCACCATCCTTAGCAGGGGAACAAGTATGAATAGACTAGGAAGGCCTTCAAGAAGCTGCATAGTCTGCCTCTACAGGAAGGATCAATCAAACACAAAAATTCTTCTCAGAAACCCACCTGGTCTGACACACCAGTGATACACAACTTACAGCTCCTATACACTCCATCCCACAGCTCTGTTATCATAGAATCATAGAATGGTTTGGGTTGGAAGGGACCTTAGAGATCATCTAGTTCCAACCCCCTGCGATGGGCAGGGACACCTCCCACTAGACCAGGTTGCCCAAAGCCTCATCCAGCCTGGCCTTGAATACCTCCAGGGATGGGGCATCCACAGCTTCTCTGGGCAACCTGGGCCAGTGTCTCACCACCCTCACAATAAAAGATTTCTTCCTAATATCTAGTCTAAATCTGCCCTCTTCCACTTTAAGTCCAGTACCACTCATCCTGTCCCTACATGCCCTTGTCCCTCCTAAGCTTTCCTGTAGCCCCCTTCAGGTACTGGAAGGCCACTACAAGGTCCCCCCAGAAGCCTTCTCTTCTCCAGGCTGAACAACCCCAACTCTCAGCCTCTCCTCATAGGGGAGGTGCTCCAGACTTCTGATCATCTTCATGGCCCTCTTCTGGACCCTTTGCAACAGCTCGACATTCTTCTTGCACTCGGGGACCCAGACCTGGATGCAGAACTCCAGGTGGGGTCTCACGAGAGCAGAGTAGATGGGAGGATCACCTCTCTCAACGTGCTGGTCACACTTCTCTTGATACAGCGCAGGATCCAGTTGGCCTTCTGTGCTGTGAGCGCACGCTGCCAGCTCACAGTTTTTTGTCTACCGACACCCCCAAATCCTTCTCCTCAGGGTTGCAATATCTTCACATTATCTTCACGTAGCAGTGTTTTTTCATCCACAGCTCCTTTGCTGCCATTTAAGAGTGTTATTTCCAGTTCTGCCCATGGTGGATTTGAAATGCAAGGGCATTATCATCCTCCTTCGCATGCATTATCATGCACAAACACTTGCTAACATACCTCAAGACTCAGACCCGGTCTCCTTTTAGTCCTTCCCTTCACCTCCCTTATTCTAAAACATATCTAACACTTCCAATCTTTCCTCCTACAACTCAAATAATTTTAATTGCCCTCCCTGGGGTGCTTTTCAAATTGCAGTCTACAGTGAGGCACCCAATACTACTATAACAGCAGTATTTCTCTGCTCACAGAACTTCTCAGCACTAGTAGAGCTTCAGAGAAGATTGGTCAGTTCACAGCCCTTGTGGGCCCTGTTCAATTTGTATTTTCCAGTATGCTATCTGCTCTTTTCATAATTGATGATACTTACATGTCTGAGGTGCATTTTAACCTCAAAATCATGTCTTGAACTATCCCTCATTTTTTATTTGCGTAGTTGATTATTTCCATCTGAGCATAGGAAATATTTCTGCTTTTGTTGCTTCCATATTGAACAGCATCTTATTTCACCAACTTATGAAAAGCCGGAATTCTGCTCTCAGATGCTTGCAGCTCCTCCCAGCTTGGCACCTTCTACAGAAACAGTCTTTGCCCTAAGTTTCAGCAATGACATGGATGGTAGAATATTTACAAACAGTGTATCTGGAGGAGTCCAATTCAACATTACTCTGACTTGACAGTGAAGCATGGAAGAAAGCCGACTGCCTTTCCGGACAGGGAACATCCTCATTACAGACTTCCACTGAATCCATAACCCCATTTGTTTATGACAAACATCACAGGGAGCTGGAGCAAAAGCCTTGTATCTACTTTCCTCTATTATCAAGTTGGTTTAATACGATTTAACTTATGCCTTCAGTTTAGTAACAGTGGCACTCTAAAATAAATTTGGGTCAACTATATACTTGCTAAATAAAAGCTTTTGCAAAATCTAACACAAATAATTCCTATATTGACTTTCACATTTATTTCTGATTAACTTGCAGTCTGAACTGAACCATGCAACACTTGGCAGAACAAGAAGAAACTGGAAGAAATAGATGGCAAGATGAAAAAAATGAACACTTGCTGGTGATTCCTGGAATAGCAAATGCAGGAAGGACAGAATGCAGCAGAAAGCAGTTTGAAATTAAGTTTCATAAATAGTAGATAATGCAGTCCATAAATAAATTCACAGAACTATCTGCTACATATAAAAAAAAGTTTCCATTTACTGTTTCTTCAATGTGCCACATCGATCCTGCCACTCACTTGCTCTCAAAGCCATCCTCCCTTTCCATGGCCACACCATGTCAGGTACATGGGATGCCTCCATCTCGCACATCGCCTGACGGTGGCAGCACAACCACTGCACTGCTCCAGCACCACATCCTGCCAGGGAGTTGGGGTGGGGGCAAACCTACCCCCAAACACCAAACCCTGGGGCAGCAGCCATTTGCTCTCACTCTGAGGAGAGGAGGGCTGGGTAAGGATGGTGAGCCACTGCACCCATACAGCACCTGTCCGAGCCCACCTTGAACAGAACATTTACTCAGCCACCGTATCACTAAACGGAAATTTAAAAGCAAAAAACCCACCCCACCACCACCGTCCCCCCAAATCACAAGTTCCCCCACACAGTATAGAAGGTTTTCCATTTGTTTCCCTTCACCCCTCTTGGTTAGTCACCAGGACGTTCTTCCCTCCAGCTGGAAGTTATTCACAGCACAATCAGCAAAGGTCCATCAGATGGACATGTAACCTGATGCAGCTCTTTTACCCAGCTAGAGAAGTCATCTCTAGGACCTTGTCCAGACCAGGATTTAAAGGTATGCTGTCACGAGTTACATACAGCTTTAAATCCTACTCTAAAAAAGGCCTAGGTGGGAAAGGACAGGTGTTTTTTTCACATCTATTTAATCTCTGCTTATTATTATTAATCATACAAAATGTGACTGTGATGAAGTACTGTAATTACAGAATCAGCTTTACAAAAATATTCACATATACTGGCTCTTTACCTGTACTTTCCCTATTCAAACTTCAACCAACCATTACATACAAAATCCAATTTTTCACCAGTATCTGTAATGAACAAGGATACGGAAGCAAAGAAATAACCCCATGTGACATAGCTAGTCACCACATAAATCGCTTGCAAAGGTTACTCAATAAAAGGGCACAGTGGAGGACCTTGCAGCCTTGGTATTTCAAGGATGGCCTAAAAAGTCAACACTGAAAAGAAGCTGACTATCATATTTTCTTCTCCTTTCTTTCTATAAGGAAATCTGTGTAAGTCAGTTTTGCTTTGCTGCTTATCTTTCAAAGGAAAAAAAAACCTGAAGAAATTCTGTTTAATGTATTTCAATGGAAAAATAGGTTACAAGTGTTTCAGCTGAGGAATAGAAATATCTTATTCTAAGCCAAAGCGCAGCCTTTCACAGGCATTTCAAGAAGGACAAATTTAGTTTGATAAGCACATGATGTTCATATAATTAAGACAGTACAAAATTATTCACCAAAATCCAAAATGATCAAAATGCTTGCTGCAGAGTAAAAACAAACAAGGAGTCTGGATTTGAAGAAATCTTTCCTTCAATATTTTCAGTCCTTTTTTCCCCTTCTTTAAGGTGCCAAGCACTGCTTTTTTAAAATGTATTTATTTAGAAACATGTATTTACTTGTAGCACTAATGTATCAGAATTTATAATTGCACCTTAAAAAAAAAAAAAGGCGAACAACTCCCCTCATCTGTCTCATACACTGCAGTCTATGCTTTGGCTTTTCCTGGCCTTCTGGAAATGGACTTAGGCTCCTGAGTTAATGTTACTCCTATTTCCAAAGCATCTGAATGTAGTAATATTAGATATGTGTAAAAAGAGTGAAAATCTGTGTATAAATAGTTCTATTTTATTTACCTTATCTTTCAGCAACAACAAAGAATCCTTCTGCAAGGAGCTTTCTGCAAGAAAGACATGTCTGAAACATCAACATGTCTTTTAAAAAACACACTGAAGCATAGAGCACAAGTGCTGCTGAAGACAAGTCACCTTGAAGTTACAACAGCAACTGTGTAATAGCCTCTCTCGGGCATATATTTGAATGCTGCCTGAACTCCTCTATCACGCGGCTGTAATGAGCAGAGCTGTTTTGTCTTCTGATATCTCCAAAGTGTTTTTCCTTACTGCTTCTCTCCTCCAAAGGCAGCCTCAACGGTTATAGCAAAACACAATAGTTTTAGTAGCACTATTTAACTGCATTCAGAGTTAGAAGAGGTTAAAGTGGTCCTGCATTCCCCTGTCCCGACTGTTAATATTATTCTGTTAAAACTTTTAAAATACGTAAAATCCATGAAAAGCAGATGGCTCCTTTCTGCTAGTACTCAGTTCCTCAAGTGGCAAGCAAATGCCCTCCTCACCAGCTGGGAGAGGCCAAAGGAAAAGTCACTCCTCACTGCAAGGCTGTGCTGGAGGAGCTTCAAGAGAAGCAGCCAGGCTGCACATAAGGGCTTTCTGCATCCCACCAGCCCCGTGACTTGTCTTCAGCAGCACTTTGCTCTGTGCTTATGAACTTGTGAGCTTAAGATGCCAGAGCTAAAAGGGTAGAATTATTATTGAAATAATTGCATAAAGCACCTCTGCTTCAGTGTGTTTTTTAAAAGACATGTTGATGTCTCAGGCATGTCTTTCTTGCAGAAAGCTCATTGCAGAAGGATATTTTGTTGTTGCTGAAATATAAGGTAAATAAATCCCACTCCCTGGGTGGCCACTAAAAGTTCAAGTGGCTCTTTTGTACCAGGACAGCTAAACCAAACAAATGTACATATATGAGCACAGAGCGAAGGAACAAATAGGACTGGAGAGCAAATGTCCCTGTACAGACAGAACCTTGAATTGAGCTGTGTGGAGTGGCTTTCCTAGGGCAGAATACAGCGGTTTCTCTGAGATTACTGTCCCCTCTCAGCTGCAGGGACAGGAAATTGAAACAGGCCTGTCAAACACCACTTGGTGCTGACATTTCTTGAGCTACTGCAACAAAAGGCATCCTTCCATGACAGGTCTGCATAGGAATCAAAATGGGAGGATATCAATCTAGAGTTCATGGGTACTATGACCCTTTGGGTTAGAACGCTATCCCTAACTAAACGCATACATATATTTTATAAAGCACGCACATAAAAATACTGAAACTACTGTGTAGGAATATGGATGCTAGTGTCTGTGAATCTTAATTTTAAACCAAATACATCTTTCCAAATATGCAAGTCTAATCGTATCAGTGAGCAAAGGTTGTCTATCTTGAATGACACATTCAAAACAGCATTTCAACCGACTACGCCACATGCAGAGATTACAAACCTTTGTCATGTGTAACCGTGGATAAAACAGTGGAGAGGGGGGAAACGGCACGCAATAGTGGCAGTGCAGGAACCAACATACAGCAAGAAAGTATAATCTTCCCATAGGTAAAACCTAAAGGTCTTAAAAAGCGCAGCTGTGACTTTATCAGACCAAATGTTCCCCAAAAGAGTGATCTCTGAGCACCTGCCAGTAGCTTAAGGCAAACTGACTGACACTGTGGTGTCTCCAGCTCATTCTCAGCTGCTCAAGCACATCAAGGAGGCAACTAAAATAATACGCAAGTGCCATCCTTTTCATATCAACAGTTGCTATTGTTACAAAATTGCAACAGTAGCAGCTAAAGCAGCCCTTAAATTAGGCAATTAATGCATTAAATATTGGTTCATCCTGAATCTCTGCAGTAAGCTAAAGCTATATAGTGCATCTGCACTGTGGGAATGACGTATCCTTCCATGTCTCAACACTGACTTTTTACACTGAGATGTACGTCCTGCTACAAAAGCTCGGGCTGCATTTATAGTTTCAGTGCAGAAGCCATCTCTAAGAGAGTCTTTGCAGAGAAGTGATCTGCACACACAAGTAAGAAAGAAAATTCTGACCTGCACCGCTGTTACACACCCAGATTACACAAATTCTGCTTTTAAAATCCTCTTGCTTCAATTAACACCCATACCACCTCTTTTTGCAAGTCGGAGAGACTACCCTCTCCAGTTTCTCTGGCTGGGCCCCCATCCATTCTGTTTCCAACACAAAAAGGAGAAAGGTTTTAAACTGACTATGATGAGTGACGAACGACAAAATGAGTAATAAATTACAAAATAAGTTATGAAACTAGTTTGGTCTTCTTAATCACCCTTTCCATACGTCTGGTTAAGGAAAGGACAAAAGACTCCAAATGCATCCTTGATGTACAGTCTAAGTGAACAGGCCATGCAGTTTATACAATTAAAATAGGTTTACAAACAACGTGAATTAGACTGTTTCTGGAAACATAAAGAGAAGATGAGCAATGTTTCAGTTTTTACATGATTTTTTCAACTTATTAGTAATGTTGGCACAACAAACTAAAACTTCTTAATTATAAATAAAGAAAAATATTCTGAATTATAAAAATGTGGGGTTTGGGGTTTTGTTTTGTTGGGGGTTTTTTGTTTGTTTGGTTTTTTTAATAAGTTGATTTCTTTGATGCTGGAGAAAGGAAAAGGCAATGTTGTTTCAAGTGCAACTATTACAACACAACTGGCACAAATCTCCAGTGTGTATGAACCTATCTTAGTATGAAACGCACGTACTGTTTCCGTCTGGCAGTCTGGCTTCCTGGTTTACAGCCACAAAACTACTGAGTTATGAACCAATAAATTGGAAAGAGCTTTTCGGGGCAAGAAGGGCTACAGAAATCCTAGGACCTACGAATGAGACCGAGCTTTGGCAGAACCCTCTTCACCGGCACCGTTTGAGTTTCCCCCTAGCAGCACTACCACCGGCTAAGGCCGGCTGGCACCAGCCGCCTGTTTTAAAGGAGAAGCATTAATTATTTCAGCCACCAGGTTATTTTACCATTCATGGGGCCAAGGAAGTTCTGACTCGCTGAAGGCAAAGCCCGGTTACCAAATACATGTGGTGTGGAGCGCACCTGTCTCCCCGCCTCAGTAAAACAAAAGTTTCCACGGAGAAACAAGTCAGCGCGGTCTTGCGGGGCTCTGCCCAAGGGTATCAGTCTGTTCCGGGCTCCCCCGGCCACCACCGACCCCCAGCTC
>NW_010102894.1:0-2194 GCF_000699245.1 Pterocles gutturalis
AGCCCTTGAAGCAGGCTGGGTTCCTCCTGCCCAAAGCCCAGAGTCGCAGACCTGCTGTGCTGTTCAAGGCAGCGTGTCCCCAGGCAGACACCCCCCCGGGCTGGGTAATGACAATGGTAAAGCACAACTGACCCGAGTTCTGTCCGTTCTCTGCCTGCAGCCTTCCCAAGGAAGGGCTCAACAGCAGGGGGGTGGCTTTGGGGAGCTGTAGACCCTCCAGGACATCAGCAGCACCTCCAGACAGTGCCCTACACTGCCCTGATGAACGCCAGTGTCTCTTCTTCCCTCGCAGGGTAACGCACCAAGCCCCAACACCGTCCTGTCCTGCCCCCGAGCTGGGAGCAGCTCCAGGCCAGACACTTCTCATCTACGAGGAAGATTTTCCCACTCATGCCTGCTCCTTGCCTGTGAGATCCGAGCTGCGGCTGCCAGGGGACAGCGCAGGACGGGGCCAGGGCAGGAGGGTCGGGATTTCTCCTTGGAGGTGGGAAAGGAAGGGAAAAGGGGGGATGGACAGGGATGGGGGGAGCAGAAGCACCAGGACTCAGGAGTGGCACCGGCTGGAGGATGGACACGGTGCCCTGCGTCCCACCAGACACGGGGACAGGATCCGTCTTGCAAAAACCCCAAACTCAATGGCACAGGGCCATCCACAGCCTCCCTGGGGACACCCCGAAACAAAACCTTTGGGGTGCGCAGACCGAAGGAGCTCAAGCCTGAGCCACAGCTCTGCCTGTGGGGACTGAAGTCGGAGCTTGCAGCTGGCTTCCAGCAGGTGCAGTGACTGCCCAGGGCTGGATCAGGCCTTAGTACTGCATTTAAGAACTAAAACCGAGCCCAGAGCCCGAGGGGAGGAGGAGAGGGGATCTCCCGCTGGGACAGGAGCCGTGAGCGAGGCTGCACAGCTTCACCCGAAGGCCCCGCGGCGCAGGGATGCCCAGACGCAGCGTGCGTGTTAGGAAACGTTGACCATCAATTATTGACGCCTGCTGCTTTCTAAGCCCATTTTCCACGTACATAATTTATAGGCAGCTCCACGGGGAACGACGTGGCCACGTGAAAAAAAAACCCCAAGAGCAAAGTGCCTTCGGAGCCGCCTGCAGCAGCATGGCTGGGGGAGAAGAGGGCTGTCTGGAGCTTTTCCTGGCACCGACTTGGGACGAGAGCGGGAGAGAGAGAAAAAAATATATTTAAACCTGCAGAAAAGCTTCTCCAACACCAGGGAAAAACTGGAAAACGGAGCACAGGCTTTCTGCGACAGTCCCAGCTGCTGTTTGGTGGGTGCTGGGGGTTCCCATGGGATGGGCAGAGGCGTGCAGGACCACGCTGCCATCGCTCAGCCTCTCTGCTGGGGCTTGGGAACACCCTTGGGTGCTGCAGGCTCCCAGAGCACCCTGTGCACGGCCCAGGGGCTTCAGCTCCCCCTTTGCAGCAGACAGCACTGCCCCCCCGCTCCCTTCCAGGGAAGATCCTCCAAAAACCTCACAATTGAACAAGAGCCTTGGGTTGTGCCAGCTCCCCCGGGTGCCAGTGACTCCCCGGGCATGGGTGGCAGAGGAGGAACGCACCTTTCCAGCAACAGCCACCTTATTATCAGCTAATTATAAATCCTCAACCAGCGGCTGGCCCTGGGGAAGGAAAGCCCGTCAAGGACGGTCGCATCGCTGCAGGGAAGCCGGGCTTTAAATGAGATCTTAAACGTCAGAGCCTGGCGAGTGTGGAGGAAGGGCTGAGCAGAGCGGCTGCTGGAAAGGAGGAATAAAACCAAATTACCTGATGTTGCTGGCAAACAAAGCGTGTCCTGCACACCCGCTGGCACCATCACGTGGGACCTATCGGTGCCGATGGCACTGTCAGCCCCAGGCAGGGACGCTGCCTTGCCCTGATGCCCCGAGACAGTGGGTGACCCCATGGGCGCAGAGCCTGGTGCGTGCCGTGGCCGTGGCACATGGTGTCACATGTTCTGCACTGTCCCCTGAGCCATCACTGCCCTGCTGGGGTCTGGCTCAGCTCTGGTAATGCAGCCTCTGGCTCTCGAACATCAGAGCCCGGATGTTTTGCAGGGTCACAGCCCAGCTCTCCAAAGCTGCTCAAATAGAAAAGCTCATTTTCAGCCCATCCCCACGCTCCTGGCCAGGGAAGCGCCAGGTTTTGCACAGCCTGTGGTCATCCCAGCTGGTGGCCATGGTATGGT
>NW_010102894.1:2433-4331 GCF_000699245.1 Pterocles gutturalis
CCACGGCAGTGCCACCACCCTGGGGTTGTGCCGCCCGGGACCGAGATGTCACTGCTGGGTAACCCCTTCACGCCTGTTCCCTGCCAGGGCCCCGCTGATGGTCCCCCCTCCCGTATGCCTGAGGGAGACCCCGGTGCTGGCCTCAGCCAGGGACAGGGCTGACAGCCGAGGACTTGCCCCAACAGCCACCCTGCTGGCCCTGCAGTGGGCTCCCTCGCATCGCCTTTGCCAGCGTGAGATTAGAGCTGCTGGAGTAAATCCCAGCCTTTGCTTCAAAATATTGTTTTAACTAATCCCATTTGCACCCTGCCTGGAGGGGATGGGACCCCCAGGATGGGAAGGGGGGATGTGATGCTCGCTTGGGACAAAGACAGAGCTGCCCTATTCCCACGGGCTGCACTGGCCATCCCGAGCAAGCCTGCAGCCCAACAGCCAAATCGCAGCTGCAGAGAGAGGGCAATGCCCTGGGGTCCTGGGAGACCCCTCCCAGGGCCACGTTTCCAAAGCTGGTGGCTCCTTCCAGGTGGCATTCCAGGCAGGAGAAGCGCTGCCGCTGAGGAGGAATCCACTCCGCTGCCCGGCACGTCCTCCCTGCCTCCCTCTCGGCTGCCGGCAGTGCTGAAGGCAAATCCCCTCTCAGATTAAAAGCAAACCAGCCATAATCTTCCGCAGTCACCAGCCCTCCCTTGTCCCAGTGCAGATGGCCATGTCACCTGGGCACCTCCTGTCCCTTTCCCCCAGGACCCCAGCTCTGGACTGTCCCCCCAGCTCTGCCCAGGCCCCATGGGTGGGACCAGCCCGGCTGAGCACACCTGAAAGCCCTGGTGTCCCCGGGTGTCCCCTGCCAGCTGAGATGAGTTTGGAGGTGCTCAGCCAGGTGTATTCACCCCCCAGCGTAGAGCACAGCACTGGAACCCTTCACCCCTTCGTGTCCGGATATTTCAGGAGCCCCTACATAAGAACCGGTTCCAAGACAAAACTCCTCGATGCACAGAGCCGCAGCCCCTTCAGAGGCAAACCCACGGCCGGGGGCAGCCAGCTTCGGCTGGCATGGAGGTGACAAAGGCCTCGAAACCCCAGGAAAGGGGGAGCTGGGAAAGCCCCGCAGGATGGGCCATCTCCACCCCACAGCGCCCCAGTTAACCCCCACTGCTGCAGCTGTGCCAGCCAGCTGTGCCACCGGCATTAGACTGAATTTTGAAAAAAGAAGCCGAGCACAGCTTTTCAGGACAAGAGCAGGGTTTGTGTTGGCTGTAATTCTTCCCAAGGAGGTCTTTATTTGTAATTAGCAAGTAATTTGTCACAGCGCTAACGATCCAAGCGCTTATCTTATCCTATTAACTACCAAAATAGTTACCTATTAATAATATTCCATGCCACAAGGATCCAGCGGCAATCCCCGCACACACGCCCCGTGCTCCCAGGCATCATCTGCAAACATCGCTATTTTCGCCGTTCTGAAGCGCTGCCCACCCAAGGGCTGGACTCCATCACCTCTCTCCATCACAGCCCCTGCATGGCCCCCCCCAGACACCCGCTCAGCTCGGCCCTTTGCAGAAAAAAACCGAGGCATGGAGAGGAGGGACGGATTTTCCAAGGTCACGCACAAGGTTTGAGACAGGGCCGGATTCGGGAGCGGGAGAGACATCACCGCCGAGCCCAGAGGCAGGGCGAGGGACCAGGGAAGGAGAAGGCTCCCCATGGCAGAAGGTGGGGGGCTGCTATGGGTGGGGCAGGGCCCTGGGAAGGAGGGATCCCTTCCAATCCCTCCCACCCCAGCCTCCCTCATCCTCCCGGGAATTTAAACCCAGGCTTAGCACCGGCAGGACCGGCTATAAAAAGAGCTCCAGCCTTCCCAGCCCGGCATGCACACCTCGGGTGCAAATAATAATAATAAT
>NW_010102895.1:0-3689 GCF_000699245.1 Pterocles gutturalis
AAAAAAAAAAAAAAAATCATCATGAAGCACTGCAATGTGTGGATAAACCTAAGGATTTCATATTTCTTTTTTTGCCTATAGTTCCCAAAGTAACCTTCATTTATTTGATATTACATGTCTTTTATTACTTTCCAGACTCTTTCTTTAATTAAGTATTAAGACACGAGCATCCTCATAGCCAAAACTCTTTAGGGAGCTAAATCGACTTTTACACACACAAAAAAAAAAAAAAAAAAGTGGTTTCACTGTCTGTATAAACAATTTATGAAAGAAAGCTTATTTAGAAGCAGGTTTCTTGAAGATCTAGGAGAATAAAGAAAAAAGTTATGAAAAAAATATTCATCCTGATCAGGATATATGGTCATCTTTCCCACCTCAATGCTACCTGTGGATATCCAGAACTCAATACAGCAAGCATATTTCCTGAAGTCTTAAAGGATCCCTGACAATGAAAAAAACCCTCTTGCATAAAACACATTGGCTCAGCTTTTCAGATTTAAATATGTATTAATCTTCTACACTCTGGACTTCTAAACTCTAAATTAAATATTTGACATTTCTGAGAAAAAGAAAAAAGTCTGGACAGCCCAATATGCAACAGCCTGAGAAACCTAGGCCATATGTGTCTGACATAACAACATTCAATGCTTTATGAGTAATCCGTAGGGTTTACCCTTCAGCATAGAGCCTGCAAAAGTTCTTTGTCACAACAGTAAAATTGTAAATGGGATGGGAAAATGAGAAATCCTTTCCCCTAGAAATCCTATCTCCTGCAATAAGGGGGCTAAAGTCTAATCTTATCATGATTATAATTGTCTTTATTCAAAATAAAAACACTTATCACTCAGATTTAGTAATATTACTTCAACAGAGGAGGATAAAGTTCTGTAGGGTACTGTGTGTATTTGCAATAAGGTTGCCTCACAGCACTGTGAGAGCCCTTTAATTTTTTTTTTTTATGCTGCTCTATATTTTATAATCAGATTTAAAGAATAACACAGAGAAGATTTATCAAATGTGTTATATTTACTTCTATAAAATTCAGTCAGGAAAAATTGCAAAGAATAATGCTAAATGCAGAATCAAATTCTTAGATTGCCATGTTACTCCTTTTCTCTTCCTCAGTGATACAACAGTGACAAAGAAAGTACTTTCAGAACAGTATTGTTACCTTAGGGATTTTATCCATGAAGTAGTTTTCAAACAAGCTCCTGACTAAAGACTGGAAATGAGCCAAATACTGAAAAAAACATAAGAAAAAAAAAAAAAACAAAACCAAAACACACAACTAAAGCAAGAAAAATGCTAAATATTTAGAATTATCTCCATGTTGCTGGATATGAAATGCTGAAGGTTTGTGAGAAGGGAACAAAGCTAGTGTGCTGGCTTCAGAAAATGTGTATCATAAAAAAGGATCAAATGAATTAAAATAGTTTGGGTCTGGTATAATGTGAGGAAACATCATCATTATTAGTCACAAGAAAGAGCCAGGAAGTTTACACCAGAACTGTTGCTTGTAACAACAATTTCAGATAGTGCTTTTCTGGGAAACCATCTAGAGGGTGTTTATTAAATGAAACAGTCTGCCAGCACACTAAAAGTGACAAAAGCTGCAGTACTTAGTGCAAAATGTACCCTGAAACTGAAAATGGTATGCAGCTGAAAGTAAGACAAAAGCTGCAGGTTACGTTAACAGGAGGAAAATGTAAAAAGAGAAGAAACATTATCACCTCAAAATTTTGTTGGGAATACCCTCCTCCAACTGTTTCTGTAAACAGTAGGACAGATAACTCTGGCAAATGAAAACAAACAAGGTGAAGAACTGAGTGTATGCATTGCCTTTTAAAATCTGTCTCTGTAACACAGAAGTAGAGTAGGCAACTGGAATCCAAGGTCTGTATTTACTTCATCAGACGGACACTATTATCTCTCAGCAGCTTGTATAGTGGAAGTAATATAAAATAAATATATTTCACTAGTTTGGCTGCAGAAAAACATGATTGTATCATAGGAGAACTTATACTGACCAAAATACAAAATTCAAAATAGCTTGTCTTTTACTGCTGTAACAGTCACTGAAGTTTAAAGAAAGCCAAGTAGATGTCTTATATTTCTGAATATTTGTGATTAACAAAAAGTGACTGTGAACTGACTACATTTTCTGAAACCAGGAATTCAGGAGACTTCATCAGCTAAAAGTAAAATCACAATGATTTCTCTTTTTAGTCTAGTTTTAGCAAAAGTTATATAGATCTAGCTAGGCAAATAAGCAAGCTTGTTGATATGCTTACTTGGTGTCCTCCTTTTGCTGCCTGCAGTATTTAAATGTGGTGCCTGGTACTTCCCTCCACTTCTGAGGTATGACATATTGCTTTGAAACACTGCAGTTTATTATCGACTTACTAAACGTTTCATTGCACTCTTCTGTAAACACATATATTCTTTGAAAAACAGTAATAGCAACTATATACATGCCTCCTATAAGTTTTCTCCAGAGGTATACCTTCAGCCTTACAAAAGATTTGATAGGGATTCTATGGGGAATTTTATTACCATTCTCAGATAGCAGGAGAAATTTTTTTAAGTAAGAGATGACATTTCAAATAAGTCTTTGTGGTACCTAACACTCTTACGAGGGATATCCTGCCCTATCATGCTGGATTGTTTACAGAGGATGCTTATATAAACAAAGCCTGGAGGACTCCAAAGAGCTGGAGGGCCACTAGATGCTCCATATGAACAAAAGAGGGTTCAGAGAATAATATCTTGATCAGTGTATCTTTGACAGTACTGGAAAGCTACTGGAATATGTTCTTACTGTCTGATGCTTTTCAATTTCCAGGAGACAAGTTATCCTTACAAAAAGAATATTAGGTTGGTTGACATGTATGTTCTAGATAAACCCATAGCACCTGTTTTAATAATCTCATTATGGTTTAGGGTAATACGGATACATTGCTTAATTCAAATTGATCTTGAAAATTACTGACATAGGCAGTTATGAGTGAAAGCTTAATGTACTTGGAAGAAGGATTAGTATACTTGGAAACAATGTACTACTTAAATAGCTCATGTTGGAGACCTGGAGCTACCGGAGAGAGTCCAGCAGAGGACGATGAAGATGATTAAAATAGTGAAGCATCTCTCCCATAAGGAAAGGCTAAGAGTTCTGTGACTGTTCAGCCTGGAGAAGAGAATGCTCCAGGGGATCTTATTAAGGTACATAAACAGCTGCAGTGAAGATGCATTGAGGATGGAGCCAAGCTCTTTTCAGTGGTACCCAGTGACAGGACAGGAGTCAATAGGCACAAACTCAAACACAGGACGTTCCCTCTGAACATCAAGAAACACTTTTTTTTTCTGTGATGGTGACTGAGTACTGGAACTGGTTGCCAAGAGAGGCTGTGAAGTCTCCCTCTGTTATGGTTTTGTATTGGAGTTTTTGTCTGGCGGCAAGGGAGGGGTTAAAGTGCTGGCTCCTCTTTTAAATGACTCTCAACGAGTTGCCCCCCTTCCCCCCCAAGGTTTGGTAACAGGGGGAATGGGGGAAGGGACTCCACTTATCAGGTAGCCTTTTTGTAAGAAACTGCTTGCCCATCTTCAGACTGGACCCACCCCAGGCCAGGCTGAGCCAATCGACACCTCTGCAAATAACATATTTAACAGGGGGCACAGAACAATGGGTTGGC
>NW_010102895.1:3705-3980 GCF_000699245.1 Pterocles gutturalis
GGCTCGGGTGGCCAGTCCGTCTGTCCAGCCACCTGCTCAGCTTCTGCAAACTGATCTGCCGTAGCCCAAGCCTCGGCCATGGCTCGCCCGGAAGGCCTTCTTCCCGGGAGCCGATGAAGACCTTTGACGGTGGAGAAAAGAGCAGAGGGGTTCTGAGAGATGAAGGAACCGCACGCCACTCCGGTCAGTGAGAGAGCTCCATCATTTTCCCTTGCCACCTAGTGAAGAAAAAAAGCAGCCGTGGAGGACCCCACGCTGGAACTAGAAGCCCTACG
>NW_010102895.1:4099-12399 GCF_000699245.1 Pterocles gutturalis
AAGCCTTTGGGCTTTCGGAACAAAGGAGGGGGGGGGGAAAAGTGCCTTTTTGTAAGATGTGGTTTCTCTCTTTCAATATCCTGCTTCTTCTTGCAAATAGTTAATAAATTCAGTTGTTTTATTGTTCTTCACGAGTCGTGTCGGTTTCTTGCCCGTGACCCTAAGTGGTGAGTGAAACCCTCCCAGTTCCCTGCCTCAGCCCACCAGGTGTTTAGAAAGAGCTGTCCCCGTGGTTTTATAAACCATGACACCCTCCTTGTAAATGTTCAAATCTGTCTGGCCGCGATCCTGAGCAACCATCTCTAGGTAGCCCTGCCTGAGCAGGGAGGTTGGACCAGATGACCTCCAGAGGTCGCTTCCAAATTCAACCAATCTGTGATTCTCTAATTATATGATTTTGTGATATAAACAACCAAATATATATTTAAACTTCTTTAGCATACTTAGCTAATTTACAAGAGTATGCTGCCACTTCTAAGGTTCACCAAATCCTTACTTGATTATATCATTATAAAATATACCACTGCCCTTGTATATCCTAATTCCTATAGTTTTCTAACATTTCATTTCACAATTTAGTCTGCTGCTCTTATTTATTTATTTAATTTTATAAGAAAAGCCCATAGTTTATTTCTGTCCATAGAGAAATCTCTTCCCTAAAATATTCTCTAAAGTTATTACACATAATACAGTCCTTCAACACACCACCTTCAGAGAAAAGGATTGGTTCTTCTACTGCTATTTCCATTAGCAGTTAAATGACATTCCTCACCCCTAACTGGGAATTAAAATTCCTGATTAGATCTGAAACTATATGAATGGATAAGATTATTACTAGATGGATCTTGAACCATTTCACAGTTTGGGAAAGTGAAGTGCAGTTGGATTTGAAGGATTTTGATGTGATCACAAGAGATCAATGGCAGGCACAGAATAAGGGAGTAGCCAACTAATTTCCAAATGTGAGCTGTGTTTAGTCAAAGACTGTTCATTCCTTAGATTTCTGCTTCCTCTCCCACTCTATTTTGTAACTTGGAAGTCAATGAAAGACCAAAAGCTATCAGTAACCCTAAGCTGATGAGCAGGTCCACATTTATGAAATCTATACTTTCTAGAAGACAGATGATTAATCTCATTGTTAGAAACACCAGAACTAGGAATTACAGAATCACAGAATGGTTGAAGTTGAGAGTGACCTCTGGAGGTCATCTAGTCCAACCTCCCTGCTTAAGCAGGGCCACCTGGAGATGGTTACTCAGGATCATGTCCGGTCAGCTTTTGAGTATTTCCAAGGAGGGAGACTTCACAACCTCTCTTGGCAACCTGTTCCAGTGCTCAGTCACCCTCACAGTAAATGAGGGTGAATGAGTGAACAATTTTCTTAAACTCTAACCTTCACAGAATGACTCTTTCCTGAATATTTTTGGTATTTCACATTGCTTCAAAGAAATGTTAAAATTTTTGCCAGTCAAGAAACTTTTAGTATTCTTTTTGTCATCTTCACCAAAAAGCTTGTTTTCTGCTAATAACTGACATAGCTTTTTGCTCTCTAACCTCCTTCTCAGAAGTTTCTCCTATCCCATACACTGACAATTCCAGGACAAGTTTAATTGGATTTTCCAATCTTAAATAAACTGTTTTCAGGTCTCTAGCGCTATATTATATTTCTGACAGAGGTAAGCATTGCAGTTTTGGATGGGAAAGCTTCATAGTTCATATAAACAAAAAGTTCAGAATAATTTGTAAAACCAACAAAGACTATATTGCTGAGCATTTATCATTAGTATTGGCTAAAAAGCAGTGAGATTCTGAGACGAGCAGTGCTTAGAACTACAAAAGAAAGGACTTGAAAATCTTTTTAAAAGAAACAAACAATGCAGGAACATTTCAAAGAAATTAATTAGTAAAAAGGGAAGGGAGGGACCTGCTAAATAACTGATGGCTGGTTACAAAACAAAATTGGCATAGGGATTTTTTTGTGATTACTTTTTGTTGTTGTTATTATTGAGCACAGATTTCTAGGCCATAGAGCAATTTCTCTGCACAACATAGAAAAAGATCAGGGTTTGGACAGAAATGTAGCAGCCTGACTGTTGACAAAGGTGCTCTCTCAGGCAGCTGAGATCAATTGCATTTGTGGCTGTTACAGTCATGAAAACAACTGGTTTCCATTATTTATAAAAACAACAAAAAATCAAACTAACAAGTAGTAGGGATCAGCATTTTAAATTCCGGCCAGTGAATCAATTGAACATTATTTAAATTTCAAATCCTGACCAGTTGTCGTGAAAGACACCATGGTGGTTCTGTTTCTCTTTTTTGTTTGTTTTGACAAGCAAGAAAGAGTTAGTTCCAGTCCTTTTGTTGAATTCCAGTTTAGTAATTAATTATATTCTGTCCACTTTAATGATCTTTGAAATTTCATAGGGAAAAGTCACTCCTTCCTTCTTCCCTGAATGTAACATATTGCTGCTTTCTGCTGTTCGAATTCCAAACTCATTATATACCAAGTCAATGTCTGAGTAAACAGAATGAGTTCTAAATGAAACTGTTTTACAGGGAGGGCTGAGTGATTTCTCTTTAAGACTATGTTCTAGACATGCAGCATGAAAGTTATCATTAGAAAATAGGAAGGCTTTACTTTCAAAAACATCTTGTTACCTATGTTCAAACTGTCTTCTAAAATGTGTTTGCTTGTCTGTTAAAAGTAGAAAAAAAAAAGCTTAAGGTATGACAGAATGTAAAAGAAATTATGATTTCTGATTTTTTAATTCATCTTTTTTCTCTGCAATACCACAAGCTAACAAAGGTGCAGGTGTGAACATTAACTTACCTCATTGCACTGGTTTCTGGCAAGTGTTGCTTTTTAGGTTTTGTCATCTATCAGAAAGTGGTCTCTGGTTGTCACTAATCTTCTGAGGATCAAAAGGCTGGTGAAGGAAATTGAAGACAACACCAAAACAGACCTTCTGTGAAATTTAATTTTTCTCTAAGAATTCCGTTGAAACTTAAAGAATCTCGTTCCACTACTCAGTTCTGTGTCCCATACTGAGATGAGTGATCTTCTAGATGTTAAAGGCTAAACTTCTAAGGTACAATATATTCCCAATATTGACTGACAAATGCAATCCTTTTGATCAAAGAGAGAAACATGTTTCAAGACTACAGAATTGCAAAACATACTTTTGCTGAGCAGGAATTTTTTAATTCTCTTTTCAGATGGAAAAGAACAATTGTCATAACAGAGGAATAAATTAGTAGGAAGTCTCGGGAATGCTGGAAGCTCTAGAAAGATGCTGGAGTTTAAGCATTATCAGTCCTCAGAATTGAAGTAGTGACAAACCAAATAAATTTCAGAAAAACAGTGAGGCCGGATACTACAGTTATTTTATGCACAAAAATTTTGGGAATCCAGTATTATGGCAGTTTCAAATTCAAGCCTTGAAAACATCTCTTTTAAAACAGTAAACTATCTTGTGATTCTTTACAATACATTTATCCACAAACCTAACCTTATAATCTTTTGAAATAAAATACTGCTGTCATTAAGATCCTACTAGAATTTGCATATGTCAGATGAAAAAATTTTGTACCAGTCAAATCACCTGAACTGTTAGGCAACTAGAAGACCATATGATGCTGTCCATTCTTTCGCAGGCCTCCTCTTCCACATATTGCACTATTTTCTTTCTGTTATTTTTTTTCCCTGTTCTTGTCTTCGCTGAAACTATCTAAAATAGAAAGGAATATTCCTAAAAGTATGTTTTAAGTCCACAAATTGTCTTACATGGTGTGCCACTACCCTTCTGAGGGAGAAATGTTTAAAACAGAGTTTTTACAAACAAAGATTCCTATCTTTTTAGAGTTCCATTACAGCAAGTAATACAGTTATCTGGTCACAGATGAGGAAGCAAAATCTTTCCTCACCTACCCACCAGGCATTCCTTGCCAATCCAGGAAGCTGTTGGAGCTTACCTGAGTCCTGGAATGAAATTCTTCCTCAGACTAAATCTTTTCAACTCATTTTCCCCAGAAAAGTTTCATAACATTTGTCTACAGGCTAGTCTGGATTTACAGGACATGCTCAATTTTTACCAGGTAAAACTGTATAATTGTGTAGAATTCAAAATTAAGCTCATGAGAAAAGGGATCATTACCTTCTAGCCATTTGTTCAGTGTCAGGGATCTGGGCTTTTTTTCCCTGAGCTATTTGTCGTTGTGCAGTATTAACAAAGCTATACTGGTTTCCAAAATAATATTTCTGCGTGGAAAAGATATGATTCCAAAGGTATATATCAGCTGAGATAAGGACAGGCTTTATTCAGAGCTGTAAGTCTCAAGCCCACATCCAGTATCGTGTCATGAAATAGTGCAATGTCTCTGTAGGTCTAAGCTTAGATGTCACTGAAACCCAACAGTAAGGTTAGACTTGTCCCCAGACTGAATGTAATCAGGATGTTAGTAAATAGCTAACAGAAACCTCATCTGCATTGGGCAAAGTATTGCCAGCAGGTCAAGGGAAGGGATCCTTTCACTCTGCTCAGATATGGCTAGGCTGCATTTGGAGTGCTGGGTCCCGTTCTGGGCTCCCCAGTACATGAGAGACATAGACATACTGGAGAGAGTCCAGCAAAAGACCACGAAGATGATTAAAACACTAGAGCATCTCTCCTATAAGGAGAGGTTGAGAGAGCTGAGAATGTTCAGTCTGGAGTAGAGAAGGCTCAGGGATCTCACCAATGTGTATGAATACCTGAAGGAAGGTGTACAGAAAACAGAACTTCATTCTTTCAGTGGTGCCCAGTGTCAGGACAAGAGTCAACGGGCACAAAATGAAACACAGAACAGTGCTTCTGAACATCTAGAAACATTTTACTCTAGCACAGGTTGCCCAGAGCAGTTGTGGAGTCTTCATCCTTGGAGATATTCAAAAACCACCTGGACACAGTTCTGGGCAACTGGCTCTGGGTGACCTGGTTTGAGCAGGAGGAGGCGCCACAGGTACCTTCCAACTTCAACTATTCTGTGATTCCTTGGAAACTTGCACCTAGCTTAAATAAAACCTAACACCATTTCTGCTTTCCTCTTTTGCTTTCACAGTCTAGGAACTAGGTTTATTTAAACATTGTTTATAAAAATGACCTGCTGATGGAACTCAAAAAATATTCCTAAATCTTGTACGATAACATGATCATATACATTATAAATATCAATGAGATCTGCATCAATAATATAATCTGGCAAATCTCAAGTACAGCATATGAGGTGATATACCAGAAATCATCTTGCCAATTGTTCTGAACACTTTATTAGTAGTGATAAAAAACACAAATCCCTGTAGTTTTACTGTTTATCTGTACTAAAACACTTATGAATGTCCTTTGTAAATTATAGAGAGATATACTCTTCTCTCTCACACATTCCTTTTTTCTCTTTATGTACTCTGCTCTTTCATCTTTCTCAAAATTAGTCAGTTTAGTGCTCGCTTTTTTAGCTACAAGATTGTTGCAGGTTATTTATTTTCCTTCATGTTCTCAAATACTTTTCAGAAAGAAAGAAAGAGTGGAGCTAGATGTTTGTTCATCTGAAATATGACATTCTATTTTTAGTAAGTGGAATCATAGCTCTTTTTGATAGACCTAAATGCTTTTTAGACATGAACTTTAATTGGTTGTTGGCACTTGTTCAGCTTAATAACCTACATAAAATAAATGAGAGAGTAGCATTATAATTTCCAGGTCACTTCATCTCCTTTTCTATGACATACTGAAAGAGTTCACAATATATATTTTTGTATTATCTACAGGATTCTTATATCTTCTTTTTTTTTTACTGAATACTTACATATATACTCGTTTCACCTGAGAACACCTTACTATTCACTTTTCTTCCTTCTAGTATACCTTTGCAAAGCAATCATATGATAGTCTCTCATCCAGTGTTACCAAACTGTAGAGATGCTCTGCTCAGACTTCGCTGCTCATATGACATTCTTCTTGTTCAACAGATGCTTACATTCTTCTTACCTATTTTCCACACTATTTCCCCAGGGTTCTGCTCAGCTGAATTTTTTATCACACACACTTTACATGGTCTTTCTGCTTTCTTGCTAAGATAGGAGTCAAACAAGCCGTTCCTGTGCTGAGCAGGGGATATAACGCAATACAGACTCCACAAGGGAAGGTCCTGATGGGTGAGATTCTACTGCTGCCTGAACTAATAGAGAAGAAGAATGTGTTCAGACAAGCAGAGAAGATAAAATACAGCAGATTTACTCAAGGATGAAGTAGCACCAAATAGTTTTGCACCAACTGAAACAGAACAGACTTGAAGCTGCTGTGAACGAAGTAGGGTGGTTGAACAAAGGAACTGAAGCTGATGAGATTAAAGACATTTTTTTCCCCAAGACAAAATAAAGAGGGTTTTCTTTCAGAGTCACTTCTAAGACCCACACTGAACTTAGCAGTTAACAAGAAGAATTATTAAGAACTCATTTCTTCACTTCCAGTACATAACACAGAGTTGTTATACCTTTAGGAAGATTAAGCGGTAGCCTTACTGCTGCGCATTTTGCTAAATATTATCACTATCATTTTTCATGAGACATTACCACAATCACATTCTGAGTATTCGATGTAATCTGTCCAGTTGAAATAATGGATGATTGGCCTGGTTTGTTTTGACAGCTCATTAAAATTGGCAGTATCACTAGTGTGCTCTATCCTAAACAGTAATAAAATAGGGGCAATGACATGAAGTTTTCAACAGATGAAATTTAGAGTGATTCTGTTGTTACTTTGTTTCTACAAGGCATTTGAAAGCTCTGTCCTGTCTCTTAGGTGGCTGAATATCAAACCAAAAGCCGTTTTAGTCATTTCAGTATGGTGTTGTGCTGCAGCATAGGATTTACTAACTCAGTACCACATTGGTACAGTGGAATAATTTTCTAATTTGGAGTTGGTTGAGAGTTTGCTCATATCCACCCATGCACAAGCTGTGAATTGTTTTTTCTGCATACAGAGAGATAAACTGAAACCATCTAAAATATTTCACAATGTTTCTTAGAACAAGTTAAGGTAAGTTATACAAAGTAATAATGCTAAGTGAAACACAATCAAAGGAAGTGGCAGTAGCGAAGAAAACTCAGTAGCAAGAAATACTGAGGGACAGTAAAATCTTGGACAAATTATAAGTCAAATGTATCTTGGTTGCAAAATAACAACTTGCTAAGCTTACCATATTTTAATTATTACAGACTTATATTCATACATATAACAAAATACGGTCTTGGCCTTTCAACCATATTCCTCTGATCTGAACTACTAAATCTGAACTTTCAACTCATAGGTATAAACTAGTAAATTGAGAGTAGTTTTGAAAATTGAAATAAATTGTGTTGTTAGAAAACTTACGATCTGATTTTTTTTCCTTGAAACACAAAAATACAGAAAAATTAGATATAAAGGTTTTCTTCCACTTTCATGGTCATTGTATGGCATACACGATTTGCCTTATGCACTATTTGGACAGCATTAGTATAATTTGATGCATTTTTAATTCAAGAATTCAAAAAAAAAAATTTTCAAACTTGCCTTTTGTGAAACATTAAGCTGTTTTCACACATACTTCCTGAACATCTCTTCAGCCTCAGATTACAAAGAGGAAGCAGGTCAACAGTTTTAAAATTATCAATTTTTATGTCCAGATTTTATTTGGGGGGAAAAAACAGTAAGTGAGTGATCTATATTTATCTGGCAATTAGAGATGATTATGTCTCAGGGTACTATGTAGTTGAAAAGGCTTTGCCAACAATGCTTCTTGGGGGGGGGGTATAGCTACCTTCAGAAAGGCTATTTGGTTGGGAAAAAGATGAAGAAATTCTGCAACACATAGCTCAGAAGGATAATTATGCTAACCTTTTGAATACAACAGAACCAAAAAGGGAGAGATTTTCAATGGCAGATCTTCCTCAGAAGGCTTTTGGGGGAGTCTAACCACCATAGATAATGAAATAGTTCAGTAACCTTAAAAAGTAATAGTGAGAACCTGAAATTGTTTCTCAGTGAACTCATACAGTTTCAATAAAAGGTAAAGGTTCTTTATTAATAAAAGATACGTCAGTGTGGCTGGTAGCTAAGTGAAAAACAGATAACTGGAGGTTTTGTTGCCCAGCTACTGAATCTTTTTTAGTTGATAGAGTGATTAACTCTCATAAAGTCCTTTCTAGTGTGGTGGAAATTGTTTTCTACTTCAGATAAATCCTTTAACAGAAGTTCTATCTCAGTTTTAACGGTGTAGGG
>NW_010102895.1:12435-13048 GCF_000699245.1 Pterocles gutturalis
AACGATCTCTATTAGGCCATTTTTTAAAAGTCTACAAAAAAAAAAGTTCCATTTCATGCCACAAGACTCTGCCACCTGTTTTAAATGATCGGTAATATCTAAACAGCCTCTGGAACACAACAGGCATTGTTTTTTGAAAATCACTATCTATATACATAGTCACTCTGTGGTTATACATTTCTACAAACACAGTATTTGTAGATTTTTTTCTAGTTCAACTATAAGGATCAGATAATCTCCTTATGGAAGCAGTGGAGTACGCCTTCTTTCTCAGCCCTTCTGTCGTGGTTTATAAAACCACAGTTACAGTTTTTTCCTAAACACCTGGTGGGCTGAGGCAGGGAACTGGGAGGGTTTCACTCACCACTTAGGGTCACGGGCAAGAGACCGACATGACTCGTGAAGAACAATAAAACAACTGAATTTATTAACTATTTACAATAAGAAGCAGGATATTGAAAGAGAGAAACCACATCTTACACAAAAGGCACTTCTCCCCCATCCCTCTCTTCGTCCCAAAGCCCAAAAGCTTTGTTCCGTACCTCACCCCCCCGGCAGCACATGGCGGGAGGCGGGGGGACAGAGAAGATGGGGCTGCAGTCGGTTCAAGCCG
>NW_010102896.1:0-1553 GCF_000699245.1 Pterocles gutturalis
AAAAAAAACCCCACCCCAAACATTCTTCCCCCTGCTGTTGAGGTTTCTTTTTATTTTTCTATCACAAGTCTGAAACCAAAACAAAGAGTGAAGCTTTTGTAGCCATTACCCTTCCTTGGCAGAGTGGTTCAGAGCAGTTTTATCACTGAGCTATTAATGAGGCTTTCTCTTCAAATTCCCTCCTCTTTCCTGGAGATGGGACAAAGTATAATTACAAAGAAAAAAAAAAAACCACTATTTTTTTGCTATCTCAGGATATATTTTGCACAGGAGCTATCTCAGTCATGGGGCCAGGCTCCTGGTGGCAGGGGCAGTGTGACTTTGGTGATCTCTTGGGCGTTTGGAGGTATTGGGGAATTTGCTCCTTCATGGTGGAGCAGATGAGAGAGATGTTATGAAAAACTTCCCAGCAAGCAGGCATCTGTTTGAGGAATAGGAGATGGAGTAAGAGCTGTCTGGCCTGTGTCTTCCCTTTTTGAGATCTTAGCTGTGCTGAAATCAGTGTTCTGGAAAGCCTCTAGGCACCCTTCACCCTGCATTAAGTTTCTTGTCACTGAGTTATGTGACTTCCTTGATCTGCAACCCCATTACGATTTCATGAGATAACCCTGGGACTCTGCCAGCTGCCCACTGATGCTGTCCTGACATGGAGCAGCTGAGCTAACACTCCTTGGGGCAGGAATCAGTTGCCCTCTCTGACCTTGGCATCATCATGGGGCAACACAAGAGGGACTGGTTGGATGGGAAAGGACAAGGCACTCTTGACCATCTACCCAACTTTGTATCTGTTTGTGTCAAAAATTATTTCCAAGGACCGTGTTGGGGGAAGTGCTTTTTTGGTAGAGAGACAAAGAGACAAGGGTGTCTCCTCTATTTCTAGCAGAGCTGAAGCAGTAGCTAAGAGCCACCTCACCCTCTTCGCATGGCAGCACAACCTTGCATGGGTTGAACACCAGCTCTTTTGATGCTGCAGTCTGCCAGTCCCAATGGGCTTGGCTACAGCCTTCATGTGCTGGGACAGCACCGTCCTTGGGTAGCGACCATGGAATCACAGAATGGTTTGGATTGGAAGGGACCTTTAAAGATCATCTAGTTCCAACCGCCCTGCCATGGGCAGGGACACCTCCCATTAGACCAGGTTGCTAGATCCTTCTGATATGCACAGCTGAACCTGTCCCACTGCAAAATAAGCTGCTCACAGGGGGGTTTCTGGTCCTAAACTAGTGATGTGAAGCAGCATTCAAACCTGACTTCTGCTCTGAGTAGGGTGGTAATTTCTTGCTTCTTAATACTAAGCCATACATGCTGTACAGGACTAAGTTGGTCTCTCCACACCAGGGTTTTGGCCTTGCTGGTGACTCAGCCTCTCCATCACTCCTTGGTACTGCTTGTATTTCTTCATGGATCTCTTCTTTCCCTGTTACAGAGAAGTGGACCACCTCCCTAAGAAAATAAATAAATTTCTTACACACTCTACCTGTGTAGCAGCAGCAGCAGCACTGTAGGAGATGCTATTTACATGAACTTCATGAATATTTATAGTAATATTTATA
>NW_010102896.1:1568-2705 GCF_000699245.1 Pterocles gutturalis
AGGAGGCTTGATCAAGTCAGTAGTATGTCTGGGGATCAGTCTTCAGTATACTACTTTTAATGAGAATAATTTGCATTTAATGAAGGGCCTGAGGTAGCATGTTTCAATCCAGATCTTAATTTTTCTTGATATTTGGGAAAATATTTGCCTTAGGGGTTTTATTCCACATCCATTTTCACTAGTGGTGATGGAACACAACTAAAGATTTCAATTCAGAGAAACAGGCTGACGAGAACAGCATGAGAATACACCAGAAATAAAGGGGAATTTTTTCACTGTAGACCCTAGAGCATGGGTGCTGCATAATCAGAGTGGGAGATTGGTCGCTTTTGGTGCCTGCCTTTCTCTCTGCCGTGATCCCTGCAGATAACTAGGATGGGCAGTGGGAGAAGCCTCGGAGTCCTCCTTTGATGCATTTTAAGGGTGGTGTCTCTGTTAAATCCACCTTTCCCTCCCCACAAATATATGTGACCAGGCTGCTCTGATCATCTGATGTGCAGCT
The DNA here is from genome assembly GCF_000699245.1 of Pterocles gutturalis. Lineage (NCBI taxonomy): Eukaryota > Metazoa > Chordata > Aves > Pterocliformes > Pteroclidae > Pterocles > Pterocles gutturalis. Next base: position 2,071 of record NW_010102896.1, read on the forward strand.
GAGCCTGGAGGAAGATGTGGGGCTGGCTGGGGGTGTCTGTGGATGCCAGGCTGGAAATGCAGAGCCGCTCTGGGTACCAGCGGTGCCAGCACAGCCAGGGCTTGGCGCACAAGGGCTATCTGCTGCCTAATTAAATCTGTACCAATAGCAGGTACCATCCTCCCTGTTACACCAGTTATCTCATAACTGGATGTGTCTTCAACTGACCAGCTTGCTATTCAGAGTTGAGCTAGTCAGAGAGGTAAAATCAGTTTTTCTCTAGACGGAGGTGTCTGTGGAAGAACCAGTGCTCCAGTTTTACCTGTCCTTAGTTGTGTCGCTTCACTGAGATACTACAGAGAACAAGGCAGGTTTTGGGACCAGCCTTTCAAAGGGATCCTTCTGCCACTGCAGAAAGCACAATATTAACTTGGCTGTAACTATTTGTAGGCCTAAGGCTCTTCACAAAAAGTTGAAAGGCCAAGGAGTGAAGAGATGCAGAGTGACTTCAGCTGAGGACGGTGAACAGAAATACCTCCAGGATAAAGCACATAAGAAATCTTTCCCATTCGTGACCTCTGGGCAATTTTGGGGAAGGGATTTATATTCTTTCTGGTTCTCTTCTATCAGCAAAGACAGAAATATGTTTTCTCTAG
>NW_010102897.1:0-23355 GCF_000699245.1 Pterocles gutturalis
ATATAACTTATAATGTCTCTGACCATAACACCAGGCAGGACATGAAGAAACAAACTGCGGGACTGTACAAATATCTACTAACCTGGTGGTTGTATTTGTTTTGATCTGGAAATTGATTTGTTGCTAAAATTCATAGAAGTACAGTACTGCTGAGGTCAGTAGCATGGGCCTTCAGGGACCGATAAAGTGGTGATTATTAGCACCATAAGGTACTCTATAAATTTAAAGACATGAATATTAATGTTATGAAACAAGAGAAATAGAAAAATTAATATTTCCTCTTCAGGGTCATGTGTATTTGATTTTATTAGAAGGAAGTTAAGTGTATATCCTACATCAGTGGGGTTTCTTTTGTTTTCTTTTAAGTATTAATAAGTGTTATAGAATAAATGTGTCTTTTCAGAAATATGTTTTTAAGTACTGTGGTAATTGCAGCATAACTATATTTTCTGGAGTATGGCTTGATCAGTATAGCTGAAATGAGTTATTTCAGTGTCAGTGAGAAATTGTGGCTTTGCATCTCTCCAGGGCTCCCCTTTGGCTCTGTGGGCCTTTAGATACAGGGTGTACTTGCTGAGTGATGGCACTGATCAATAATGGGTCAGCTGGCCAAAAGAAAAATCTCATCTCACAGTGATAATGTCTATCTTAAAATTAAGTTACTGAGGCTTTTTAACAGCAATGTCTTTTAACCTTTGCAGAATCAGGTAGCAAAACGGTAGCAGGGACCACCACAGCTGAAGAAGCTGCTAAAATCTTGGCAGAGAAACGACGTCTAGCACGGGAGCAAAGAGAGCGTGAAGACCAAGAAAGAATTCAGAGACAGGAAGAGGAAAGGTACCAGTTCAGGAGAAGGAAGGGATGCTTTCAGTGGTGGGGTGTGGTTGTGGTGGACACTCCATCTGGACATGTTGCCTGAGTTTCAGTTCAAGTTCCTGTAAATCTTAATGCAGTTCCTGAAGCAGAGACAGGCACTGGCACCATTTGAGACGGGACAGATTGCTGTGTGTGTTGTTAATACATACCTTCGTATATATGTAATGCATAGTTCCTCTGATGGGTCTGGATGGGTGCATTTGTAAATCCACACCAGAAGGTATCTTTGCACAGTTATTCTGTGATCGGGTAACTTAGAACTTTCTTGCTTTCCTAGTCTTTCTCAAGTGCACACACACATTTTTAAAGAAATATCCAGTCAGTAATCTCTTATCTTGGAAACTCTAGAATCAGAGAAGAAGAAATGGCCAGGAGAGCAATTGAGGAAAAAGCAGAACGGGAGGAGGAGCTCCGCAAACAGGAGGAAGAAAAGAGACTGGCTTTTGAAGAACAGCAAAGACAAGCTGAAGAGGAGAGGATCCGCCGAGAACAGGAAGAGCAGGAAAAACTTGCAGAGCTTCAGCACCAGGTCTGCTTATCTGTAGACTCCAACTGTGTTCCTCATACAAGCTGCTGACGTGTTTTCTTTCACAGAACAGTTTTGACAAATCTCTGTCAGGAATGATGTAAAGCAGAGCTTATCCTGTCCGAGATGGATTTGAGAATGACTTGAAGTCATTCCCTTGCCTTAGTCTATGTGATTTTTTTTTTTCCCAACATTTCATAAATTCAAGTGTGGGGCAGATGCAGATATTTTGGTTTTTAACCATCTGGGATGCAATTTTGCGTACATAAAATATTTGTACTGAGCCCACTTTACCAGCTTACTGCTGTGGATTATAAGGAGGTGGTCTGTCTGGAAAGTCACCTGGCTTGCTCCAATTCCTTTAAAAGAAAGATTGATAGTGTTTCCAAGTCTGCTAAATTGTCTTCCACAGCTAATATCTGTGCACTTTGAGAAAGGCATCCTTCTAATTGAAGGAAGCTGTTTTGCAGAAAGTGGACTTTCTTTAAATGAGATGAATTTTGAAAATCAAAGCAATTTTACAGTGAAATTCTTTGTGCTTAAAGAGCTGTATCTTATGGATAGTATTGACATATGTCTGAACAGTTCTTTAAAAGCTTGTTTAAGTTTATGACAATTACTTTTCCAGTGTAGAAGGAACAGAAGATGCTCAGCACCAAGTGTCTTGGTAGTAATACCTGACCGCCAAGATCTTTAAGTTAACCTTGCCACATTTAGAATTTAATTGCTGTCGTGTTACTTTATAAATTATCCTTCTTAGACAACTCTTCATCCTGAAGTACAGTTTGAACCCTGAGTAGCTCAACAACATCCAGAACATTTGCATAATAACAATATAGCCATGCATATCACTTTTCAGATCAGTTTCTGAATGTCATAGTGATGTGTATTTCATGTCAGTAGCTGGGTAATTGGCATTTAGCTGCAATGTATGGTAATATTAAATAGTGATTGTCTGATATTCCTGACTGTGTTTAACCAGAATCTCTGTGACAGCTCTGCTTTTGACTCTTCAGAATGAGTTGTACTCTGAGCGCTCTCTTTTTGTTTTATTTTCAGAGAGAAGAAGCTGAAGCAAAAGCTCAAGAAGAGGCTGAAAGACAGCGGCTGGAAAGAGAGAGAATTATGCAGCAAAATATGCAGGAAAGGCTTGAAAGAAAAAAGGTATGCTGACTTGAAAGCAGAGAGGTTTCGCAGCCTGAAATAGTGGCTGAGGTGTTAAACTGAAGGTCTGGGATGCACTTAAATAGGAGTAGCTTGTTCATTAAAAAAAACCAACTCTGGCTTGTGAGCTTTAAAAACAGTGAAAAAAAGTATCAAAGTAATGAAACAGGAAAATACATTAAGATGAATGAAAATTTAAATCAGAATGCTGGAATATGAGGCTCTGTATGTCATTGCAAATATTTTCCCTGTTTTAACAGAGAATCGAAGAAATAATGAAAAGAACACGAAAATCGGATCAAAATGACTCCAAGGTACTTTTTTGTTTGGATCTGTATAATGACAGAATAGGCCCTTCCCAGAGAAGGCTTTGCCTTGTATCCTGACTTCCTCTGTTCTTACACAAACTGGCTTCCATGTGAAGTGCAAAGTTCTGGTGCACCAGAATAATTTTCAGTAGTTTTCCGATGCACACATTCTTCTGCTTTGCTTGTTCTGACCAACAGTCTTCGATGCATTTTTGGTCAAAGCATATAGAAACAATGTGATCTGGTGTTACCGCTTGCAGATCGGTTAAAAAAACCACTGGTTATTAATGGGTTGTTATTTTTTTTTTTTAATACTGTATGCATTCTGCTGGGGCTGTTTTTCCTCAGAAAACTTAAAATCCTGGATTCATCTGTTTGCTTAAAGCAAGTCTTGGATGCCTCTTGGATGGCTACAGTAAATTGGATGTATTTTTGTTAGTGTAGTGACCTAAAGTTTGTGGTAAATTATTGCATATTATATTGAGGAGTAGTCGTTCTTCTCTGAACATTCAAAAACCCAAGTCTTCATGTGATAAACACCCATAAATATTTAGCTCACGCCTTGGAGAAATGAGGCGGGAGGGAACTTGGGAACAGTTCACACGTAGGAGATGGAAGCGGGTCCCACGCATGCCTTTACGTGCTCTGGCTCATCAGAGCATGTTGTTGCTGGATGATCTGATTGTCTGTTAGCCCCTGGACTAGCACGGCCTTACAACTGGGCACAGAATAGTCCTGCATGGGAGCTGGGATTGGGCTATTTCTGAAACACTAGATGGAAGTCAGTTATTCTGAATAACACTGGCAATTCAGTTGCAGAGTGAAGGGAAGTCTGCCTCTGAAGTTATTGAGGGAGATGATATTGAAGAAGAGGAAGAGTTGGGTCTTGAGAAGACTGATCAACCAGGTAAGGAAACTTGATGGGTCAGGTTTAAGTGCCAGTCTGTGTCTTGTTAAAAATGTCAGTCACTTAATAGCACTGTGATGGTCTGAGATGTAAGTCCCAGAAATGCCAGGGAGGGTCTCTGCTTAAACAGAGTTGATTGTCACCTGTTCTGTACGCCAGGAGACAGTCAAAATGATGACATGCAAAAATTATTTGAAAGTGAAATGCATGTTTTCATTTTACAAGTGTATTTTTAAAGATGGAAATTTCATGTTGTTACAAGCAGCTTGTCTATAGAGAAATGATTCTATCAAAGCCAAGTGCCTCGAGTTTTGGCTAGGAAAGGTCATTCTGAGACTTGTATTTTATTCATTTAGAGTAGCAGTTCTGTTACTGAAGCTTTTTTTCTTTTTTCTTTCTCTTTTTTCGCCCCACATTCAGGAAAGCTGAATGGTGTTGACTTACCCCAGGAAGTCAAGGGGGTGGCAGAGGGTTGTTTAGAGACTGCACGTAGCTTGATCTCTATGGAATCTGAGGAACAAGATTCAGAGTTGAAGGCCAATGAAGTATTTATGAATGGAAGTGATTTGAGAGGTGATGAGGGGTCTCTACTTGTTACTGAATTAAAGGATTCCAGGTGAGTCTGTAGGTGGCTGTCAGAGCAGCTATCTGTCACACGAGAAGTCCCTCTCTATGTTTAAATTAAATGTAGTGCTGGATATAGCACTGCATCAAATCTTGCACCCCGCTAGCTTTGTGGTATTTCTCTCCTTGCTCCAGGCGTGTGGCGTGTGCATGCTGTCAGTTTACTGCTTCACGCAGAGGCACTTTGCTAAGAAGTGAGACACATAGCCAGCAACGTGGCCGTGTCACTTGTAAAGAATGGCATTGGCTTGAAATCTTTTCCCTTGAAACAGCTAGCGTTCTTTTCATTAACAAAACATTAAAACGAGAGAGAAGCAGATGAATCTGAGAAGGAAGAATAACCTGCAGAAAGCTCTAGAACAGTTTAAGTTGCACTGAAACACCAGATGCAACACAAAAGCTTCTCTTAATGGGATTTTGGTTTTTTAGTATTTCAAATTTTATCTTTTTGAACATAAAGCATTTCCATCTACTACTGGAAAATCTGTCCTCTGATGCTTGTTCCATTTGCTCATCTAAATGCTAATGATTTAGAAATGACATTGTGAACTCTTTTTTTCAAAGTGATGATAAATTCATCTCATTCCTCCAGTGATGGAATATAAAGACATTTTCATTATTTTCTTAAGAATGAATGGAAATTGATCACTCTGATTTCGGTTTAGATTTTGATCTGTTTTAAATATTGCTAGTCTTCTGAGGCTCAGTTTTGTGTTTCGAAAGTCTTAACTGGAGAAAAAAGGAAGAATGCACACTACTAAAATAGGGTTTTAATGGTGCAGGCTTTAAACTTGTTGCTTTCTTCTGTCAAATTTCTGGAGCCAGATCTTACCTGAGAGCTATTAGTGTAGTAAAAAGTGGGTATATGTTGGCAAGTCATTCTTCCCTGTGGGCTCTTGGAGGGGAGATCCCACATGGCAGCTGGAGCAGCTTGTCTGGGAATGCCCTTCAGGATATTCAGTGCTTTGCAAAGTGCGCAGACTGCTAATTGGCTCTCCTGTAACGAATCTAAAGGTTAAACATCCAGAAAATGTAAACAAGTATCATCCTTTTTTTCTAGCCACCCTGCAAAAGAAATGGTTATCGGTGACTCAGTGGAGTTGGGTGTTAATGAAGCTGATCACACAATTGGACTTATTCAGAATCTTAATGGAAAATCTGGTTCGTGGACTTTTGAGGAGTTCATTGACGTTGGAGTACATTCCAAGTCAACCAAACTGAGCTCGGACAGCATCTCTGCTGGTAACTGTAATCAAAACTTGAATGATGCTGCTACACTACCTTCTAGTCCCAAATTGGCTTTTGAGGAAGATGGTGCAGTGAATTCATTGACCAAACCTATAGATGCTTCATCAGGTAATCCAAGCTGATTTCCCTACCTGTCTCTTCCTCTGCCTAGATCATTAACTTCCTTGCTTTTTACTCTCCTTGCCTTAACTTCAGCTTCTTATTTTCAAGGCACTTTTTCCAATGTGTAGACCGGAGGGAAAGCTCTTTTTTTTAGTGCTTGTAGCTTGCGTTCTGTCAAAAGGAGTCACCAACTGATGCCTTTTTAGGGACTTGCTCTAGACAGCAGCTAAAACCCAACATTAAGGCTCTTCCAAAGACACAGCAGGGCCCCTGTGAAGCTCCTGTATCTCCTACCAGCACTGAAGCCTGTCTGTTGTTATTTAGGCTTCTTCTAAGATGTCTTAAATGGCATGTGTTACTTTTGAAGATACTAACAGTTTAAAAGGTGTCTGATGTAACTGTACAGACAAGACCTTCCCACTCCTGGGCATGTTCTGTCACTTTTTGATGCTGACCTGCATGGTCTTACAAGGTCTCTTCAGGCTCTGGCAAGGTTTTAGCTGTCCTCTCTACTTCCTATAGAATAGGCTTTCACTGCACTGAGGGGTGTAACATCAACCTTAACTTCCACAGATGGTTGTGTTACATTTTGGGAGGAGTAATAAAGCTGCACACACAATATTCTGAATTTTCTGAAAGAAGCAGGCTTGTGTCTGAAGCCACGTGTACTTGAGAAGCCAAACCCTGATGCAGTCCAGCACAGTGTGTCAGAGAGGCTTCGGTAAGCTAGTTTACGTAAGACTAAACTTCTCTGGTGTTGGAGCTAAACCCCAAATGGACATACTCACAGCAGGAGATATCTTTCCGTGAGATAAATGATTGCGTGAACAGTTGAATTGAATGGTAGTGGAAAAAACAAGACTTGCTATCCACATTTTCTTTAAGTGATGTGTAGCACTATTTTTGATTAAAGTGTAGCACTTTTCTAGACTGAACTGTTTCCTGAGTCTCCTCTGTCACTCTGCGTCTTGTGAATTTCAGTCTCATGGACATAGCTTATTGAGACTTTCCTTGAGGCCACGACTAGCTGGGCTGTGGGAATAGATGGATTTAATGGGATACTGCTGATCACATTTTGTTCTGATCAAAATCATTAACTTCTTAGTGAAGAAAGTGTTGCCTTTGAATGTTGAACTTGAAAATGGTTAGACATGATATGGTGTAAGAATTACGTACGTAACTTTGAAAAACTAATACTCATATATATATTAAAAAAAAAGCTACTGTGCTGCTTTTGGACTGTGACCAGGTTGTTCTGTGCTCACTCCCTGGATGTAGACTCTGACAGTGATGATGGACGTTTGTGGCATACACACGGTTATGACGGTTAAATGTTTTCTTCTCTTTGCTCTTTGGACAGAACTGTGAACACTAGAGACCTGGAAATAATCTGATTGCACTTCAGTAATCCAGTGTTTTACCAAGTACGGAAGGCCTTGTTTTGAAAAGCTGCTTGTTTACCTTTATCCGTCTTCAAGTTTGCAAAAAAATAAAAACACCAGGGGAGGGATGACAGACTTCTGATTTGCACCTTGAAACATTTCAGGGAAACTGTTGTGCTGATGTTCCTTTTCCATTCGTTTAGCTAATTGTTAGACAAAATTTCCTTGCTCAAATATCACGTGTTTACCTTTTACAGACTTTACAGTAACCTGAGTCTTTCTTTTATTTTCATATCAATATCATGTACAGCAGTGTGCCACTGGAAGCTCCCCAGTTAGCTGCTGGCCAGATTTTGCATTTCCCTAAAATGGCCCTTGATGAAATAAAAGACTCATTCAGAGTGTGTGAAAGCTGAACGCCCTTTGTAATGTTCTAGAAAAACACTGTTACTTGTTGGTTCATGTGCTATTTAAAAATGCAAAATTTACTATCTTCAATTTTGAATGGAGAAGAAAAATTCCTTATTTTCATGTGAAAATATTGGCAACTTCAAAATGCAGTATTGTACCATCGCTAATATGTTTTAATCTATTGGCAAACGTCAAAACATTTTACAGCATATGCACTAATGTGTTACAAAAATGTTGAGTACCTAGATGTGTCTGTTGTAGTGCAGTTTAACATGTCATGCTTTTTAAAATATTTTCCTTTTGAATTACTTATTTATCTCCACTCATGGAAGTATTATTTTATTGTGTACATAACAGTATTAGACCACGGAAGTCGTGTTTTGTTCATGTTAATTATTCTGAGTGTTCCTGTTCTAGCTTTATAACGGTGGCTGCAAGCTGCATATATATTTCCCTTCCCCTAAAGCCTGCATTAAGTAATCTATTTAACCTAAACTTGCCTGCTTTTTACAGCATGAAGAGATTAACTAAGAATCTTCTGAAAACTGCTACTAAAAGTAATAATGCAGTCTTGTTCTTATGTCTCCTGTAACAGATATACTGGCTAAGAGATTACAGAACAGCTGTCTCAAATCCTGCTATAAATCATTGGCTGATAACCTCAGTTCAGATGAATCACCCAAATGGCAGCTGTGTTTGCAGTGGTTAAATACAAATAGTTTTCCTGGAACTAAATGTGTTCTTTCCTCGACATGGCAGTTACAATAGGAAACCCTCAGCCTTCTTACTCTCGCTGTTTGCTATTCAGAATACGGTAGAACTGTTTTAGACTTTAGAGCAGTGCCTTAGGTAAAAGGAAAATGTATTTTTGTACGATAGCTGTTTCATTCTGGCAGAGACAATCATTCTAACAAAAAAGATGCCGATATTTTTTTCTGTGCTGATATTATTTGTTGAATGATCTGTTACAGCTCTATGTAAATACGTGCATACTGTTAAATAAACTTTGCAGTTGAACAATGCTTTATTTCTGTAATGCTAAACATTACCTTACTAGGAGCCTCCAACCCCTTGCCCTGCTGACCTGCCTTGAGATGTGCTCCCGTCCTGCTCTAACTGCTCCACACTGCCTATTCCTTAAGCTAGTGGCCTCTGTGGCAGTTGCATTGGTGTGGCTGGGAAGGTATCTGTACTAACCCCTTCAGATCTTGCTCTGTGTGTACATGCCCATGGCGTGTTCATAACTGTTGAATTCTTTAACTTGCTTTTCATTGTAAGCCTTTGCCTTTTACTCGTGGCACCAGCATCTTTATGTTCTACTGGTGGGTGCAGCAGTGCTCCAAGGCCACGGCGGAGCAGTGACTGTCAAGAACGTAGCAAGATGCTGCCTTTTGTTTTTCTTGTGAAGGCTCTTTGTTTCTGGTAGGTGCTTGTGAACAAAAGGGAATGACTAGAGCAGTGTCCAGTTAATAAATATTTCTGTATGGTGTCAGCCACTGCTACGAGAAAAAAAAACCAAAACAAAACAAAGCAACCTTAAACCAGTGTTAAGGATGGTGAAGGGTGGTAGATCGGTGTATGGACAGTGGCTGTACATCTGTTCTCCAAAGGGCTTTTTCACACAGGCTGTTCTTGGCAGATGGTCCAGTGTCAGTTATATATTAAAAAAAAAAAAAATAGTTTATGGAAATTGTTGCTTTGGTCCTCAGATATTTAAGGGCACTATGGCAGAACAGCTGGTTCTTTACTTTGCCAGTATCAATATATCAGACTTGATCTCAGTAGCGCAGCCATAAGAGGTGTCAATTGTGCAAGATAGCAAAATGAAAAAACAATTTTCCAGACTGTAGGACTCCGAGCAGGCACTACTCTCATTTTTATTAAGTCATAAAACGTACACTGACACGACAGGAGAGCTATCGTTGTCTATTTTTTTTTAAGGCACTTCTAACTGCATGTGCATTTTGTTGTAGTTGAAAGGTTTACTTCTTGTTAATGGTTTAAATGAGGCTATCTATACACAATTATTAATCAACAATGTAAAAAAAGCTGATGAGCAAAACTTTTTGGGCAAACCATGCAGAAATCAAGACTAAAACAAGTTTATGGAAACTTAACTACTGCCAAAACGTTGCTATATGTAAGATGAAGCCATTCCATACATGTGCTACTATTTGGTGTGGTAGGGTAAGCTAAGGTCTTTATTACTGAGCTGCTATTAATGGTGTGATGTATGTAACGTACCTGTACTTGTAAAAGCATAGTAATGGATCTCTCTGATCCTAGATACAATCTTTGCATCTCTGCTTCTGAGGTGCACACATGCCTTGTCAAACCTTACTTCATTTAAGTGCCAAGCGTAAATGTATACCAGACAAGCTTAAAACTAGCTTTGTTTTAGTTTAAGCCACACACAGATTATGTAGTATGTGGATGTCTAATGCCAAATCTAATGGCATTTCAAGCCTTTACCCTAAGAGTTACTTGGAAGCAAAGTTAGATTTTTGCAATACTACATGCTTTTGTACTGCAGGAGCTTCAAAAGTCAAACCCAGTCTCTTGAGGCTACTTTAGGTTTTATACTAAAATGGAAAAAGTTAAAATTCTTAACATGCAAAACCTGCTCATTTACCCAGGCCTGTTTTGGAAAGCAGGGCTCTACAATCCATTTTACAGCACTCGCTGTCTGCTCCTTACAGTCGTTTCGGACATTCAGCACAGTAAATTTTTCCATTATGGCAAACAAAGCGCTTGTTGGCCAGACCACGGGCACACTTTGTGCATTTGAAACAATAATCGTGCCAGGATTCATCTTCGTAGTTAACCACACTGGTTCCTCTTCCAAATCCTGCTAGGAGAGAAAACAATTATAGGACGGCGATAGTAGCTTTTCCCGTGGCTGGGTTAGCCCACCAAACAGCAACTCCCCTTACTGCCTCCTGTGCTTCTGTAGCCTTGCAGAGTGTATTTGTATGCCTAAACTACTAACCAAAATTGCAACTCAAGCACAGTGTTTGCTGCTCAGTAGTGCTGCTCTTAGACAAACAGGCAGCTTTTTGCACAAGGCAGGTGTGGCTTGTCTCTGCAATGAGCTTTTTCCCTTGGACCCCTCCTCCAGGAAACAGTTAAGCTGAAGGAAAGATCAAGATGTAGAGCAAGGACAGGTTGGGCTGAACACCCTACCTCGTTGTTACGGGCTCAGATCCACGCTCTAAAATGCAAGTCTTGTGGATCCGGCAGGATAGTGCCCACATTTCAGGGCTGAGCTTTGTGATGCAGTAACTGCTTCGCTCCTGATGTATTTAACATGTCACAGATCCCACTTTGGGGCAATAAAACACTGCTCTTTTTAGACTTAAGGTTCCCAGAGTAAGATAGAGGTGGGAACAGTTCTAGGTGGGAAAGTTTTGAAGGAGGTAAATTTGAGGCATGCAAAGGGCGAAGCGCTCAGTTACTCACTCAGACTCCATCCAGCAAGAGCACATGGCTCATAGTTAGATCACATGTAAATTGCTGGGAGTGGGTTTGGGATACTAGACCTGTTTCTGGTGTTAGTGGCCTCTGAGCTGCATGTCTTTGGGGATCGCTGTTCTGACCTTAAGCACCCGTTGCCCTCAAGCTGCATTTAATCCAACATACCTGTAATCGGATTCTTGCAGCCAGCACACTTCTTGGCAACACACTCCTTGTAGCATTCAACACAGTAAAACTGATCCTCTACAGCTGTGAAGCGCTTCCCGCCCAGTTGGTTCTTGCAGTTGGAACAAATGAAACACTCCGAATGCCAAGGCTGTTCCTGGTAAGTGAGGCCTCCAGAAGTGATGGGCTAGGAGGTGAAGAGCAGAGGTGTGTTTCAGGATTGGTAGGGAGCAGGAGAGGTGATGCAGGCATGGGGTGCAGGGCAGGAGGTCTTTGTCAGGGGGGAAGATCTCTTCAAAGTTTTAATTGCAATGGTGCAGCATTTGAGTTCCTCTAGACTGACATCCTGCATGCCTGGAGCTTTCATAATAGTTTATTTTACCAGCAGTGACTGCAATGCTACACTAATCCGTTGTAAAAGGTGTAAAACAGCTATTTTATAAAACATTGTTTTACTGCTTTAATACACAATACCTACTAGAGAGCTTAAACCATCCCCAAAGCAAGTGGAAGGCCAGCACCCACTTGGTTCCAGCAGAGTTGCTCTCAGATACCCCTACAGCCCCTCTCAGGTACTGCAATGTGCAAACCATCAGCTCTCTCACACCACCAGATGCTTGCACCAATGTCTCAGGGAAAGAACATAAGCATTGGTACAGCTCCAGCATGATCTGTCTACTGGTTTACTCTCCCAGCTTCCAAAAGACACGCAAGGGCTAGTGCTGACAGCTGAACTGCAAAGCAGAAGGACTTACATTCTTGCACTTAGCACAGGTCTTGGCAAACTTATGCTCGTGGCAGGAGACACAGTAGAAGTCTTCACCCTTGGGGAAGAAGCTCCCAGATCCAATCACTTGCTTGCACTGGCTGCAAGTGAAACAGTCCTTATGCCAGACCATCTTCTTGTACTCAACATTTTGGTCTCCTACAACAGACAGAAATAATCTGTTAGGTGGTAGTTCAGGCATGTGAGAAACTCCCCACCCTGTGCAATGTAGCACACCTGTAGGCAAGACCTGGCCATAGCTACGCTCAGGATTCAATTGTAACACGGACAAGGGCTGAGCTGTTGATTTCTGCATCTGACATTAGACAGGGCCTTCTAGATTTTCTTAAAATATTTGTCAGGCAGTTGCCTGAGCTTTTCTGAGAAGAGGACCTTGATTTACAGAGCAGAGCTTTTGATAGAAATGGTTTAAGACTAACTACAAGGGTGAACTATCCACATGAGGGTTAACTGCAGAGCAGCCTTTCAATACTTGCATAAAACAGCCCAGTGAGAGCAACACTCAAAACTTGTACCGTTTTGTGGTGCTCCAGCCTTCCGCTATGGTGCCCATACTCCTGATTGCAGCCTCCATGGCTCGATCAACTGCCATGGTTTTGCCCCAGAGCAGAAGTTGGCAGTTGTGCCCATATCACTGGCACCAGTACCTGCAATAATGGGCTTGAAGCAGCCCTTACACCTGGGCGCATCGGCAGCGGCGGTGCAGTTGCTACACCAAACCTTGTTGTTCTCTCTTAGCATGAAGGGCTCATTGACCAAGGACGTGTAGCACTTGAAGCACCGGAAGCAGTTGTCATGCCAGTAACGGTTCTTGAAGTGCAGCTCCTGGAATGAACAGAAGTAGAGTGAGCAGTAAGCCCTCTCTTGCTGAGCAGCCCTAAAACCAAGCTACTGCCCCATCAGCCTGAGTGGTAAAGGATAGGTTCTCGTTAGTTCCTAAGCATGTCCACACTCGGTGACTGAAGGTGCAGCTCATCTGCAAGCAGTTAAAGTTGACCAAACTCAGTGATGCAAGGGGCTTAATTACAGTCACATTCATTTGGGACTTTTGAGGTAGCAGAAGATGCTTCAAACCAATGACTTTGAGATTTGAGGTTCTGAAAGTGTGGGCTTCTCTGTCAAGTTCCCTCTAGCTCAGCTGTACATTATTATTGCTATAAACATGAAACAATAAACATTTGGCAAGCTGACAAAAATCAGACCCTGGGTTCCCAAGTGCTTTGCCCATAAGATGAGTTTTCTGGATTACCTGCAGTACTCTTTTTCAGGACAATTCAGCATTTGCAGCAGTTCACGTGGCTGAATCCAGATCCTGAAATCAGCTCTTGTGCAAAAGCAGCCCCTCGTGAGCATCCCTGCTGCAGTGCCCCAAAGCCTCTGGCCCTTTGCCCAGGGACCACGTGGCCCATCAGCCAGAGGGCTCATAGGAGAACTTGGTTTTGCACAGAAGGTCACAGACCAGACCCAGGAAAACAAATGGGAAGTTTGAGCATCTGCCTGTCTTCTCATCACCCATTTAACTGCCCAGTGCTCACCTTGGAGTCAGCTCCGATGGGTTTCTTACACTCAATGCAGGTGTTGGCGCAGAACTTCTCGAAGCACTTCACGCAGCAGTGGCGGCCCTCTTTCTGCACGTACTTCTTCCCTTGCAGAGGGTCGCGGCAGTAGTGGCAGTCAAAGCGCTCCGACATGGTGCCCACGGTGTAACTGCCAGGCCCTGCAAGAGGAGGGAGGGTGACCTTACAGCACTGAAGCCCTGGTAACTGCTCCAGCTTCTTGGGTCTGTGCAAATAAGTATCAGGAGGACGGATAGCTCAGCAGTGAGCATGTGGTGCTGTCACGCTCCTCGAGGGCTTGTTGGTAGAGAAGGCAGCTGCGGTGCCAGCACAGCCTCTATCAGGCAACTCGGTGGTTTACAAAACACGACAGCTCTCTACCAGCTGCACTGGCATTTTCCAGGTGCCTCCAGCTTTGCCTTTAGGATCGAGATCAGGCTAACAAACCCTTACCCTCAGGGAGGCTGGGCGCAGGAGACAGCGTGGGTTTGGTCACAGCAAGCACAAACTCATCCACCCGCTAAAGAAGGCAGCTTGGATGTCGTCGTCCCCCCCCGTCACGAATTGCCATTAGGACACAGAGGAATACCATGAAGTCTCGGGAAAGTCCAGGCTGCAGTAAGGCCATGTGGGCTGACTCCTGGCTGCCCTCGGGAGCTCAGCAAGGGCCGGGGCTGCCCTGCCTCCTGGAAGCCCTGCACTTGCCCCTACGGTTAGCATAAGCAGTGCATGAGTAACACAAATATTTTCAGTTCCCTTAACAGCCATCCAAGATACGGATGCTAGATTTCTGCCTGCAGAGAGGCAGGATGGGCTCTGGCCAAGCACAGAAACACAGCTCTCTGCCCCTGGGGTCCCGCCCGCTGCCAGCGTGCTCCTGCTAAGGTTGCTCACCCCAGCATCCCCATCACCTTCTTAAGAGGAAGGATACCAGACTGTTTTATTTACGTATTTCACATCAAGCAAGGACAATGATACCTCCTCAGTCACTGAGAGCCGCTGAGTTCGTTCAGCCAGGCCCACTGCAGGCTGCAGTGAGGTCCTGGCTGAGGTGCCGCATAACTTGTACACAGCAGTCACCGCCAACCATGAGCGGAGCAGAATAGTTTCCATGTTTCCAGCCCAAGCCCACAGCCAGCTGCAGCCCTCCAAGGCCTTTTGTGCTGGATAGTTGTGTGGCTTCCAGCTGCCTCTTTTCACCAGGCTTTCACATATAAAGTCATGAGGAAGAAAACAAGAAAAGATCTCCCTACATGTCAATAAACTTCAGTCCATGCCAGCAGGGCTCTGCCGAGGCTTGATGCTCCACCACGGCCAGGGAGCCAGCACATCAGTGGGCGTGGGGCTCTGGACCAGAGGATTTTGCACACTCACACTTTCTCCCCAGACACCCACCCCCAGCCTTCACGCCCAGTCCCAGCCTCCCAGACTACCTCTGGTAACAGCTCCCTCCATTTCCCTACCCCCTTCCTCAGAGGGAGCCAGTAACGCTCCCACAAGGGCTGCAACAGCTCCGGCAGAGTTACGCAAGCCCCAGAAATGCAGCTCCAGCTCTGGTTGTGCCCCCACAGCTCCCAGCACCACAAAGTGCCGTCTCCCCTGCACAGACAACAACCCGGGACACAGCCTTGAACTTTCTGCACCATCAGCAACTGGACTGGAGATGCAGCAGCAGTCTGGCAACGGGGGCTGCCAAGAGGAAATTTAATTATTCTTTTCCTGATAGAGCTGCAGCGCCAGCACAGAGGAAAAAAAAAAGAAGGATGCAGCCAGGCCATATAAATTGCTGCTGCTTCCTGCTGTGGGGTCAGGGAGGCCGTTAGCACCGCCATCGCACAGCCTCACCTCAGACCACCCCAGCAAGCTCCCGAGCCCTGGGGTTTCAGGGCTGCTTTGCTTCCTGCTCCTGGCAGAGCTCAGTGGCACGGTGGTAGCTGCTCGTTTCAGCCGTGTTGCTCCAAGCCCCAGCACAGCACCTTTATAAACTGAAACAGGGGTGAGGGGTTTTTGGGGTGTAGAGAGGGCACATTGTTCCTGGCTGTGCCGCCACGGCAGGGGAGGGTCAGTGGGACCCCAGGGGGCAAGCCCTTGGCCGCAGGATGCTGCACAGGCAGGACTGCCATGTTGTTATGGCACGAGGACCTGTTTACACAGCTTTTCTTGGATACTTGCCCACCCCAATAATTCTAGATGGACCATCAACTGCACGGCTAGACCTGTCAGCGTGAGAAATCCCCGTGCTGGTACGGGAGCCCCTGGGGCCAAGGGATCGTGTCCGCCACCCCTGTGAGGACTGGGGCTTTGCAGCAGAGGCAGCGGTGCCAGCGACCTCGCCAGCCGAGCACACATCAACCCCTGCAGGTCCTGACCACGGCACAGCCCTGCCCTGCAAGCCCAGGCACCGCAGCAAGAAGTAAGGGGTGGCTACTGCCCTTCTGTCTCCTTTGCCGACCCAATTTCTTTTTCTTTGAGAGTAACGTGCTGTTGGCAGCACACTGCGAGCAGCCCCCACACAACCAGCCCAAGGAGGTGCCTTCCTGCAGATGAACGTTTTGCCATGATTTCCGAGCTCTTCTGCCTTGTCTCTGGGCTCAGGAAGCTTCTGGATGGGTGCAGCAGAAGATGCTGTGGGCACTGATCATGAAGGAGCTGGTTTTCTCCAGTACCATCTGCAAGCCAAGAAGGAACTGGGAGAGGACACAGGAGATGGGGACTCACACTGTTACTTTGCAGATTTTAAAATCCGAGAGTCATCTCACTGCCTCCTTTTTGTCACCCTTTCGATAACTTCAGGCGAGAACAAGTTGGAGGATTTCTCTTCCAGAAAGCAAGACAAATAGTCCTGGCGAGGAGCACTGCACAGGGAGGCTACAGCAGAGGTGGGGACCAGGCTCACACCCTTCCCCTTCCCCTAAAGCTAACAGAAGCAGGCTGGACGCCTAGCTGGCAGGAATTGCACTTTACGGTGACCGAGGTCCAGAAACACTGCCTTGCCAAGGTCAGGAGACAGCCATGTCCCGCTGACAACTACGCCAAGGGTTGCGTTTGTACCAGTTCAAGTAAATGAAACAAATAAACAGCTGGGAAACGTGGAAACTATGTGAGCCATGGCCAGCTCTGCAGAGCTTTATCAAGCAAGTGGGTTTTATTTAGAAGAAATGCAACTGCGCAGAGTCCCAGGGCAAATGGTATCGAAGTGTTCCTGATCTCGGGTTTAGGGTTGCTTTCAATCAGAACACTTAATTGTGAACATATGGCTCAAGGTGTAACACAATCCTGTGTTCCCATGTAACGCATCATGCGCTAACAGGAGACACACATTCATCACAGCAGCTTTGGACAGACAGGTTAATGCTGCACCTGACAGCCACAGGAGCTGGGCTGTGCAGGCAGGCAGGCCAGCTTCTGCCTGCCTCGTGACACCTCGTGGACCAAAAAACCCCTCTGATACATAGGCTGTGGCATGAATGTTCTTCCAGCTCTTATAGGAGTTTTCTGCCCTCAGTGTCATCTCTACACTCATCTAGAGCCCAGAAAGGCACCTCTGTCCCCTTGCCTGCAATGAGAATGCAAACACTGACCATGTTGTCCCAACAAACACGCTGGCTGCTCATGGTCTCTGCTCACCCATGCCATGCCGAGAGCCCATGTCACCCAGACCGTCTCCTACAACCCTCCCGTGGGAGCTGGTACACAAGAGCCCCAAAAGCCGCTGGTCTGTGGCAGAGCGGGGCCCTGTGCCGGCAGCAGCTCTGCTGGGACCACCAGATCATTTTCCCAGAGTGGAACAAACGTCCATGGAGACTTAGAGCTCTGCTGCCCTGGGGAAGAAGCATCTAGTATCCTACTGCTGCTCCCCTAAGCAGTCCTGTCCCCTCTCACAGAAGGTAGACAGAACAGATATTTGTTGTGCTCTGTAAAAAAAGTAAACAAACCTTCTAAAGCCTGGTTGGCAGCAGATCATGTTTTTGGAGATATTTATTTCCTTTATAACCTGTTCACCCTCCGGCTGCAACACGTCCCCGCGGCTTAACTTTCCAGAGCTCCAGGTATATTAACCCTGGCCTGTCTTTGCTCTGGAAAATAGGCAAGTCATGAAACTAAGGACACATTGCGTTTACGGAAAAACTGTGACTCCTCCTCATTCTTCCCTGGCGCTTTTATTTTAGCACATGCTGCATAGCTTCCCGTGCAAGCTGCGCAGCAGCTGCCGAGCACACAGCAGGGATTCACAGCCGTGGTACAACCACGCCACAGCAACGCAAAACTCAGCACTCCAACTAACCACTAAAACCTGAGTGCTGTACCTTTGTGCTTCATTTCACAGCGGCGTGCTTAAAACGACAGCAGTATGTGCACCTGTGTTAGCTTGGAAGTTCATGTAACACAGTTTCTTTGGCTGTACCTTTACACCAGACTACAGTGTCTGCAAGATGACAGCCTGGTTAAGCGTCTCCTGTTTAACCCCAGGAGAATCACATACCCCAAGGATGTGCACTGATCCAAACCCCATTTCAGCTTAACTCTAGGACCACAGAAGGTGATTTAGAAACAGAGAAAGTATGGACAGGCTGGAATTATTCTCCAGCCCGGGCTAACGTCCGTGCGCAGAGGATGTTCTGCTGGGGAGAAGCAGGTGAGAAGAGAGAGCACAGGCTGCCGGGGAGAGGGGTAAGTGCAGCACGTGTCCATCCTTACATAGCCTAGGGGACCCTCAATAAAAATAAGAGTTCAAGAAAAACTCAGTAATATTTCCACAAACTAACCCCCCCTGTAAGTAAGATGTCCCTCTGCCACCAGCCCTGGCAGGGTGCTGTCTAAATGTCGCTTCCTGATGGATCTGGCTACAGCTTGAGGGCGGTTGGCCAGACCAGTGGCCTTCTCAAGTATCGGGGTATTTGGCACGAAGACCCACTGGAATTCAACCCTAACATTTACCTGACCACAGAGGTGCCAGTTAGCCACTTGTCCTGCTGCTTTTCAAAAGCAGCTCCTCAGCCCTTGGACAACCATGCCTTCCATCTTTCAAATAAAGATCTCCAACGTTTGAGCCCCACCAGCTTCCGCACACCTCAAGTCATGCTGACTCCATGCTGTGGAGCAGTCACAGGGCTGTCCCAGCTAGTGGTCACAATCAGGGCTGTGGCTGCACCCTGCAGCAGGGCAAGCTTTGGGATGGAAAGAAGGGTACAGACCGATGAAGTGCCACCCCACTAATGCAAAAGCTATTGCATTATTAACAACCCCATGCCTCTCCCGTGGGTTCCCGTCCCCCATTGCCCCGGGCTGGTTCAGTCTGGCTACAGGCTACCTACCACAATGCAGCATCTCAGTGGTTTGCACAACAAATGAAACCAAAGAACTCCGCAAAGGGAGCTGAAGCATAGCTGATAAGCAAAGCACTAAGCACAGGATATGTGTTAATGTCTCTGGGGAATATGTTTAAATGTGATAAACCGCAAAGGAAGAACTTGAAGCGTGGTCTCTATAAACAGCCAGGGAAACCATAGTTAAACCTTACAGACTGTTCTGCCACTTAGGAAAGAAGATGAGACTGAAGGTCTTAACCCTCTGCCCTACACACAGCTGCACACTCTATGGCATAATGGAAGGAAAAGAGTAATTGCTTTTTGACTCTCCATCAGTTTTATTTTTCTCAGTAGACTGAGTACACACAGCCCCCGTATGGCCAGGCATTGGCTACACCTGCCTGTTTCAGCTCAGGACCTGGCATCCCTGGTCTGTCACTTGAGTTACTATTCTTAGTATTCCTCTATGCAGTATTTGTGTGGTTTGCTGTAAATACCAGGGAATACCCTTAAAAGAAGAGTCCCATTAATCCAAAATGCAAAGCAAGACTCAGGACTGCACCTCAAGGTCACTGGCATGCTGCCCTGGGCAACAAGGAAAGAAAGAATTCACTTGCAGGTTGTTTTTGCTGGGAGAGCTGGCAGTCACGAGTGGAGAGCTGCGCTCTCCCATTGCCAGGCTGGGGCACGTGCGAGTCTCGTACTCAATAATTCAAAAATTAGTCTGTTGATAAAATGGAAGCTGCTTTATTTAGAACAAGAAGAGCTCCAAGTTCCTCAGGCAGTTGCCAAAAACTTTCCCTGAGGTCCTATTGCCACCATGCCTGAGCACATCCCAATCATTATTAAGTCTTCACCGTTCCCCAGGGAAGCAGGGACGTGCTATTAAAAAAACACAGTGCTCCAGCCCTGCAAACACTTCCTCCAGGGCTTGCTTTTGCACTTAATACAGAGCTCAGCTGAGGCTAACAAGGCTCCCAGTGTGCACAGCACCACTGCCTAGAGTAAATCTGAACACCTAGGCAGGGTTTAAGCAGAGAAGTTCAAACCTTTCAAAACAAACCAAATCGGCTAAAGCAAAAAAGTCCTGTTCAGCAGCTAACTCACTCTGTAGCTGTCTAAAGCTTTGACCTTTCAGACTCCTCAGTTATGTTCCCAGCTATGCATGGGTCTGCCCCCATCTCAGTAGCTGGATGCCCTTCTCATGCCCAGCTGCCCCCAAAAGCCAAACATGAGGCTGCCTCCTTCTGCAGGGAGTTCACTCCCCAGAGCAGGCACTACTGTACCCCACTGCACCCCACTGCGGCTGTCCCAGTGAGCAGGGCTCCCTGCAGGGTGCGGGAGCGCACACTGAGATGTGACTTGGTGGCAGCGCTCCAACTGTAGCATCTGCTCAGAACACACTTCAGCATTTTATACTACAGCACAACATCAAATCCACAGGTCCTTGCCCCAGAGAACATCTCCCTGAGGAAGATGAGAAAGAAAAGAAAGATACAACTGAGAGTATAATGGACAGATCTTACAGCATTGGTCAGTCTTGTGGGCTCAAGTTAAAAAATAAATGTCTTCTTAAATTTTAATTGAATGGATTGCTCTTTTAAACACCTTTGAGATGTTTAAAAATGATACCACAGAAGTCAGATTTTAGGCAGAAAGGTACCTTGTATAATATGTTATCTGTGTCACACAAGCAAATCCTAAGCAGTTACATGCCATGCGAGAAGCCTCACAGCCGTGCCCTGTCCTGGGAGGCTGAGCATTAAGTTGAACAGCATGCTGTGACTTTCCTCCCCAGTTTTAGAGCCTCTACATCCCCAACCAAGTCTTGTGAGCACCACTTGTCCCCTGGCTCCCAGTGTGCAGCAGCTCAGTTTGATGCCCAGGGGAACAACGCCCCAAACTTGCCTCCCCAGGTATGTCCACCCCTTGGGCACGTCTCATCAAGAGATGCAATGGCACTGCTGTTGTATGTTGTGATGCAGGGCTGTAAACGCATGCTGGACACACACACAACATGGTTAGCTTCTAAGAACTGGATAAGCTTCTAAAAATTCCAAAGAGCTTTCAATTGTCTGTAACTGGAGGGCTAGAGGAGTTTAGTCACGGATGAGAAGACACATCACATATGCATGCTGTGGGGAACATGAAAAACACGCTCTCAGGAGTCCTGTCAGTGTTACTGGGAAGGAAAAGTTAACATTTCCCTGTCACTGGTGGGGGTCAGCCCCTTTGATCTACAAGACAAACAGAGAGAAGAGCGAGTAACCACAAGCTTCCCACCAGAGCAGAGCAAGCCATATGGGTTTACACGCTGGGCTTCTGCACGCTCCCCTCTGCTGCGAGTTTCCCCTGCTCCAGAGAGCTTGCTGCAAGGAGGAGCATCGTCCCCCACATTCACCTAGTCTTCCTCAAATGACAGCTGAGCCCCAGCCTTCCCACAGCACTGGATACAAAAACACTTGCCATCCAAGGCATTTTATAAAATACACGAGGCCACCACCACCACCTGTGCCCCTCGCCGCTGCCGCGCTCCCAGCACCAGTCCCCCACACGGGTTATAAGCCCGTTTGCCATCATTAGTTACAGCTGCAGATTGCTGAGGCTTAAGGCTGCATTCAAAAGTGTTATTTCTCTGATGCAGGAGCCTGCTAGCAAAACCTTCCTCCCCATTTACCAGGCATTGCCCACATGGGGCTTCTCCCACAACACCTGGCAGCACGTCCATTTTACCTGTGTGCCTGTGGAAAGCCATGATTAGCAGCCCAAAGTCACAGGCAGCCCCTTAGGCAAGGGAGTTCACCGTCTCTTAGCTGATTAGGAGCTGCCCCATTTGATAACATACATTTAAACGGAGGCTATTAATATGGACAGGACTCCTACCAGATGTCCACTCCCCTCCCCAGAGATCACAACCTTAATCCCCCTTGAAAATTCTTACCATTTTAGGTGATCCAAGGGAGAAGAATAGGATCCAGAGACCTCTAGGTCTCTGTAGGCAACATGTAAATACCTGCCTGGCTACTCAGCACCCAAATTAGTCCCAAAGGCAGAGTGTGCCTCAGGAACTTGACCCCATGCTAGTACTATTTGGCCTTGGCTTTAGAGCTAGATTGTGTCCCATAACAGTCCTGAGCTAAATTACAGACTCAACATTAATTCTGACTGAAGGGAAGAGGTGGATCCCAGCCCCATGGGGGCCAGAGGGGCTGCAGTCCCAAGAACCAGCAAGGGGCTGCCCAGAAAGGACGTGGGTTGTACCCCTGGGGACACAGCCAAGAGCCTACAGAAGGAACAGAAGATACCTTCACGAGGAAGGTTAGACTTGCCTTCGACATGAGGGTCACACTGAAGCTTTACTGCCAGTGAAACTGCTGTACCTTGTCCTCCTCCAGCCCTAAGGAAGCCCAAGGTAAGTTACCTAAGGAAGCCCTCCTTCCCTAAGGAAGCTCAAGGTATTAACTATTCAAAGTGAGCAAGTCCCTGACCAGCAGCACTTAGAAAGCTGAGTTTCATGATTACAGGGCTTCTCTAGCATCTAACAGTATGGCTGGGCTCATTCCCCAGCAGGTGGCTTGCAGAGGGCACTGGCTCCTGTCTCTTGTCCTCTTTATTCAGATGTCCATGAAGCTCCCTGGAAGACTCCAGCTACACAGCTCCAACCACCCTATTTCCACCCAAGTCACGACAGGAGCTCCGGCTCAGGAGCTCCCATGGGGACACGCAGGCTGCAGCAGCTCCACGGACACTCTCTCGCTCCAGGTTATGCAATCAGCGGCAGCGCACGCTCAGGGCCAGGGGCCAGGGACGCCCAGCTGCTAATCCTGCCTCGACACTGACTCACTGCATGGCCGTGGGAAAGTCAGTTAACCTCCCTGACAGCCACAGGGAAGAGCCAATGTTTATCATTCCTCCCACAGAGCCCATCGCGGTGGCGTCTGGCCTTTGAACAGCAATCAGCATCTTCAGCCGAGTGGTCCAGCTACAGCCAGGATCCAGGAACATCTCCTCTTCCCACTTTCAGAGATCCCCAGAGCTCCTGGACCACACACACGCAGCAGGACACGCACAGCCTCCAGCCCCAGCACGGGGCTCGCTGACTCCCTGGGCCTTCACACCCATCTTAGGGCTCCCAAGTAGCACACGTGCATCTCAACAGCATCCCAATATCTCCAAGTTTCCAACATGGCCTGGAAAAGGCCACACTTGACAGCACGCCGTCCCAAAAGAGCACAGCATGGATCCACTTGCATAGCAGATTGAGGCTGGGAAACACGCTGAAATACTAGCACACTGAGACACTTTGGCTAGGAAAAACCTAACATTATCCTGCCCCGGCTCATCTATAAACTCAAGCAAATTGTTTGCATAATTCAGATGGTAACAGGAACCCTAACAACTGGTATTTTCCTGTGCTAATCTCGCTGCGCGCAGTGTAATATTTACAGACATGAGTTCATTTTTGGCAATGCACGTAGCGCTTGCACCATTAACCATTCTCAGTCCTTTTTAGTTC